>NC_090791.1:205000-210000 GCF_040054535.1 Antennarius striatus
CATCCGATCCAGGACCCCAGGGCATCCGGTCCAGGACCCCAGGGCATCCGATCCAGGACCCCAGGGCATCCGGTCCAGGACCCCAGGGCATCCGATCCAGGACCACAGGGCATCCGATCCAGGACCCCAGGGCATCCGGTCCAGGACCCCAGGGCATCCGATCCAGGACCCCAGGGCATCCAGTCCAGGACCCCAGGGCATCCGGTCCAGGACCCCAGGGTGGACCCGTTGGGGAGCTGACGGGAGCTCGCTCTCCATTGGTCCATTCAGCGCTGACATGCCTCAACATTCGACAGCATGACGTCTCCAGGGCCATCCTCCTCCACCAGAGTCTAAAGTAGACCCTGGTCCCTGAACGTGACCCTGAGGTCGGGTCTGTGAGCCCTCGCTGCATTTTAGCGTCAGTTAGCATGTTAGCGTACTAGCATGTGAGGCATCCAGCTGACGTCAGTCTGTTCTTTACTGAGCTGTTCCAGTTAAACGTGTTCAGCGGAACGCGATGAAGAGCGATGCTCTGGAGCCCTGACGCATGCGGGCCAATCGGATCACGCGTGGCTCCGGGCGGCGCCGCCACATTCTTTCCGTTTCTCCGGTTCCACAGGCGGAGCGACTGCCGGAGCCGCCAACTGTGAAATTAATTGGACCTGTGATCCGGCGGAGCGGCGAGCTAACATTAGCTGAGCCCGAGGCAGCGGACGAGCTTCTGTCGACCCCCCGACTGCAGCGGCGCCGCCAGAACTGTTGGCCTGGATCCGGACTCGTTTACATGTGGCAGCCAATCAGGAAGGTCCATCTGAAGATTCATCGTCCTGTCCTCCAGGGGGTTAAATCGAGTCTCACAAAGATCTGCTTCAGTCCAGAGCCTGGAGCAGGTAGCCCAGGGATCCACTGGAGAACCATAACCTGGAGCAGGTAGCCCAGGGATCCACTGGAGAACCATAACCTGGAGCAGGTAGCCCAGGGATCCACTGGAGAACCATAACCTGGAGCAGGTAGCCCAGGGATCCACTGGAGAACCATAACCTGGAGCAGGTAGCCCAGGGATCCACTGGAGAACCATAACCTGGAGCAGGTAGCCCAGGGATCCACTGGAGAACCATAACCTGGAGCAGGTAGCCCAGGGATCCACTGGAGAACCCAGCGGGAAGTGTTTTTGTGGAACATCAGATGTTTAACATGAAGGACTGCCAGCGCTGGGCTGGATGTGGTAACCATGGCAACACCTCCAGTGTGTTTTCCTGCAGTGTGCAGGGCTAGAGGACGTAGATCTGGACATGCTAATGTTCAACCAGAGAAGGCGAGCAGCCCCGAGGTGCCCCCCCCCCAACGAGCTGACAGGCTGAGGTGAGGATGAAGCTTCAGGGTGGGGGGGTCTAAGTGGTTTGTAGCAGGACTTGCCTCCGACCCGAGGGCTCTAAAGAGAGGTTGTCATGACGTCTCAGCTGAAATTTAGACGACTTAAGACACCAACATGTTTGATTCAATTCCTGAAGCTCCTCCCAGATTTCTGGTCCCAATCCAGAGCCAATCTGGACTCCAAGGGGCCTCAGGGGGTTCGTGTGAGACCAGGACGAGCCGATCTGGACTCCCAGGGGCCTCAGTTCACCTGCCTGGAGCTGGTTTATCATGAGACGCCCTGGAGGGAGGGGCCGTGTCCCGTTGACTGCCCCCCCCACCTCATTCAGTCAGTTTCAGACTGTAAGGACGGGTCCAGAGCTGCAGACGTGGATCCACCGGGTGAACAAACATTGGGCTCTGGCAGCAATTCAGGAAGAACAATTCCATCTAAAGTCTCCCATTAGCTGCAGGACTGGGTGTTAAGCGGCCCCCAGAGACCAGCAGCAGATGAAGGAGCTGCGGCTTGAATATGTGGGTCAGCCGGCTCTCATGTGGGTCTCAGTTTCAGCAGCGACGCCTCTTTTGTTCCATCACCGCTGCACTTTTCTGACTTTCAAAATGAAATAAATATTTGCACTGCGGCATGTGGAGGTGAAGCCGCTCACAATCGCTGGTGCTGCGTTCTGTAATGCGGACCGGAGACCATCAGGACCCGCTTTGGGTCCGACTGGGCTTCTTTCATCGCCCCCCAGGGTCACATAAATCAGGTGGCATCACCAAATATTGACCATAATGGTGACAAATGTGGTGTGTCTCGTCCAGCAGCTTCCAGCTGGTTCATTACTGGAATTCATTACATGTGCAGGACGGACTGGGAACGCTGGCAGAGCTGAAGGCACCAATTTACTGTTAACAATATGCACCCCCCCAATCCCTTGTGGTGGACCTCATCAGTGGAACGGATGTTGCTGGTTCGGACCCACGAATCTTTAACCAGCGCCGCTCCGTTTACCAGACCCAGGTTGTTGAAGTCGCCTCGCTGCAGAGTTCAGACGGAGCTGAAGCTCTGGGCTCGTCCTGAAGTCTGCAGCAGGCGCTGCCAGGAAATAATCGCTTCCAGGACTTCAGCACGTCAGCTTTCATTATCACAACCTCCAGTCGGTGTGATCCTGCAGAGTCTGGGGCCGGATCACACGAGCAAGCGACGCGCGACACCCTGAACCGCAGCGCTGCCCTACATACAGGGGTATTTTAAGAGCCCCACATGGGCTCGTTTGCCCTTCTGAAGTTCAGCCTCCTTCCCTCCAAGCATCAGGAAGAGTGTCAGGAGAGGAAGAAGACTGTTGTTACCCCATTGTTCCAGGAGGTCACAGCGTCCAGGGACAAACACTCTAACTGGACTGTACCTGTCAATGTTAAAAACACTGTAAATAGACCGGACCCGTCCATGTTCATACAGTGTGCCCTCGTTTCTCGTGGTTAATGCCTTCAGGAAAAACCCACGAATAACAAATTCTGCGATAGAGCAACAAACTATTTATCTTATTATTTATGGTAATTTAAACGTTTATGAACCCTCCCCCCATACTGATATTAAACCTGAACCCCCCCATACTGATATTAAACCACCTTCTATCTGTATTACCTTTAAAACACTCTGATAGACTGTTTGAAACACTTTGTGTCTCACGGAAGTCCGAGACTCACAGAATGTAGAACACTTCAGGATGCCGTCAGCCAATAGAATGCGTGTACGGTATCATGTGACTGCCTACAAAAATCCACGATGAGGTAAAGTCACGAGTGTTGATGCGCAAGGGCGCACTGTACATTGTAAATAGACTGTACCTGTCAATGTTCTTCTCCTTCTTTTCCCTTCAGGGGTCTCCACAGCCAATCAGTGTCCTCCATCTAACCCTGTCTTCTCATCCTCTTCTCTCACACCAACTACCTTCATGTCCTCTTTCACTACATCCATAAACCTCCTCTTTGGTCTTCCTCTAGGCCTCCTGCCTGGCAGTTCAGAACTCAGCATCCTTCTACCAATATATTCACTATCTCTCCTCTGGACATGTCCAAACCATCTCAGTCTGGCCTCTCTGACTTTATCTCCAGAACCTCTAACATGTGCTGTCCCTCTGATGGACTCATTCCTGATCCTATCCATCCTGGTCACTCCCAGAGAGAACCTCAGCATCTTCATCTCTGCTACCTCCAGCTCTGTCTCCTGTCTTTTCCTCACGGACACTGTCTCTAGACCAAACAACATCGCTGGTCTCTCCACAGTTTTGTACACCTTTCCTTTCATTTTAGCTGAAACTCTTCTATCACACATCACACCTGACACACACAGACTGTACCCAGTGGAAACACACTGTAAATAGACTGTACCCAATGGACACACTCTGTAACTAGACTGTACCCAATAGAAACACACTGTAATCTAGACTGTACCCAATAGAAACACACTGTAACTAGACTGTACCCAATAGAAACACACTGTAACTAGACTGTACCCAATAGAAACACACTGTAATTAGACTGTACCCAATAGAAACACACTGCAACTAGACTGTACCCAATAGAAACACAGTGTAACTAGACTGTACCCAATAGAAACACACTGCAACTAGACTGTACCCAATAGAAACACACTGCAACTAGACTGTACCCAATAGAAACACACTGTAACTAGACTGTACCCAATAGAAACACACTGCAACTAGACTGTACCCAATAGAAACACACTGTAACTAGACTGTACCAAATAGAAACACACTGTAACTAGACTGTACCAAATAGAAACACACTGTAACTAGACTGTACCCAATAGAAACACACTGTAACTAGACTGTACCCAATAGAAACACACTGTAACTAGACTGTACCCAATAGAAACAAACTGCAACTAGACTGTACCCAATAGAAACACACTAACTAGACTGTAACCAATAGAAACACACTGCAACTAGACTGTACCCAATAGAAACACACTGTAACTAGACTGTACCCAATGGAAACACACTGTAACTAGACTGTAACCCATAGAAACACACTGCAACTAGACTGTACCCAATAGAAACACACTGTAACTAGACTGTACCCAATAGAAACACACTGTAACTAGACTGTACCCAATAGAAACACACTGTAATTAGACTGTACCCAATAGAAACACACTGCAACTAGACTGTACCCAATAGAAACACAGTGTAACTAGACTGTACCCAATAGAAACACACTGCAACTAGACTGTACCCAATAGAAACACACTGCAACTAGACTGTACCCAATAGAAACACACTGTAACTAGACTGTACCAATAGAAACACACTGTAACTAGACTGTACCAAATAGAAACACACTGTAACTAGACTGTACCCAATAGAAACACACTGTAACTAGACTGTACCCAATAGAAACACACTGTAACTAGACTGTACCCAATAGAAACACACTGTAACTAGACTGTACCCAATAGAAACACACTGTAATTAGACTGTACCCAATAGAAACACACTGCAACTAGACTGTACCCAATAGAAACACAGTGTAACTAGACTGTACCCAATAGAAACACACTGCAACTAGACTGTACCCAATAGAAACACACTGCAACTAGACTGTACCCAATAGAAACACACTGTAACTAGACTGTACCC
>NC_090791.1:215000-232500 GCF_040054535.1 Antennarius striatus
AGAAGCTCAGTCGGGTGGAAGGGGCTAGGTCCTTGATCCTAGTCTAAGTCCTGTATCCTAGTCTAGGTCCTGTATCCTAGTCTAGGTCCTGTATCCTAGTCTAAGTCCTGTATCCTAGTCTAAGTCCTGTATCCTAGTCTAGGTCCTGTATCCTAGTCTAGGTCCTGTATCCTAGTCTAGGTCCTGTATCCTAGTCTAAGTCCTGTATCCTAGTCTAAGTCCTGTATCCTAGTCTAGGTCCTGTATCCTAGTCTAGGTCCTGTATCCTAGTCTAAGTCCTGTATCCTAGTCTAAGTCCTGTATCCTAGTCTAGGTCCTGTATCCTAGTCTAGGTCCTGTATCCTAGTCTAGGTCCTGTATCCTAGTCTAAGTCCTGTATCCTAGTCTAAGTCCTGTATCCTAGTCTAGGTCCTGTATCCTAGTCTAGGTCCTGTATCCTAGTCTAAGTCCTGTATCCTAGTCTAAGTCCTGTATCCTAGTCTAGGTCCTGTATCCTAGTCTTGGTCCTGTATCCCAGTCTTGGTCCAGACTGTTGAAGCGATCAAACTGTCCTGTTGTCTGTTTCAGGTGAGGCGGACCTGGACGGGTTCTACACCAGGAAGCATCATCATCCCGACTTTGGGGGCAGGGGCCCGACCCACCTGATGAAGCTGAGTGCGGACCCCCAGCAGCAGCGGCAGCGTCCCCGCCGGGTCCAGAGGGCTCTGTCCCAGGACCACGTCCTGTCCCCGCCCCGGACGCCGCGGCATGGCGACTACGGATTGTCGTCTTACGGCGGGATGGCAGCAAACGCATACGGCAGCAGCCGCCACGTCTCCGATGAGCAGCTGCTGTCGGCGGACCGCCTCCACTCCCAGGATCCTTTGCTGTTGTCTCCGGCAATGAGGCGTGACAAGTTTCGTGAGAAGGCGATGGCCCGGGCGATGTCTCACGCCGACATGCTAATGCCCGTCACGCCCGTCAGGGACCGCCGGATGACCAAGATGCACTCGCAGCCCGGCGCCGCTAGTGAAGCGTTCAACACGCTAACGGTCAACCACCCGGCGACGGCGTCCAAGAGGCAGGCATTTGCATCCCGCCGGACTCACACCGTGGACCACCTGCAGTACCTACCCGGCCCCCACCATGCCTACCGCACCGCCAGCAAGAACGAGGTCACTGTGTGAGGGCGGGGCTCGGGTGGGGACGCCAGACGCCGGGCGTCGGCTCGCACGACCCCTTCAAGGCCAATGGGATTTTTTAAACTGAACAGAAGGGATTGTGTCGACTTTATGAACATATAAATTTATTTCCAGCCCTTCTAGACTCTCCTGGACGGACAAACGCGCCGCCGGAGCCGCTCGAACGCTTCAAGTGGGTTCAAAGTGGGTTCAGAGTGGGTTTAAAGTGGGTTTAAAGTGGGTGTAAAGTGGGTTTAAAGTGGGTGTAAAGTGGGTGTAAAGTGGGTGTAAAGTGGGTGTAAAGTGGGTGTAAAGTGGGCTTAAAAGCACAAATCCCGAATTCCCCTTTTTGTACGGATGGTTTTACGTTTCTCTCGTGAACGGACAGGAAACATCGACTGGTTCTGTTCCTACAATAGACGACTGTTCATAGACTGTAGGAAGCGCTAACCTGCATTATGTTTTCTTTTCCTGATGGATTCCCACTGAATAATTTCAGTTTTAGATTAGACAGAGACTCCATGATCATGTGACGTCCACCGGTGTCTGTGAATACGTTGATGCTATGCTAACGTGCTAACAGGGACGATTTAGGTTTGTCGTGGCAGGGATTAGGTACGATTAGGTGAACGTTGAATTAGTTTAACACTTTGTTCACATGTTGATCATGCTCCGCCCCCTGCCATGCCGGGCTGCTGATTGGCTGGCTGCTTCCATCCCAGCACACCAGGTGGTCTGAGTGTTTGCTGAGGAGCAGAGATGGATCGTTCTGTTCCTCCAGGTCCTGATGTCTGAAACAAGAAGGTTCCAATCAGTAATCAATGCCTTATCGTAGGGAATCAACCGACTGACCAATCACGTGTCCTCATTTTGACCCTGTGATGTACCAGCAGTAGAACCGTGACCGATACCTCAGAAACACTGGATCCAGTCCAGACAGGAGCAAACCTCTAAACAGTGGTCACATGACCTACAGCAGTCACATGACCTACAGTGGTCACATGACCTAGATTAGTTTTGTTTGTGTATTTGGGGTGAGACTGGAGGATCTGCAGACAAACCAGGAGTCCAGAAGATTCCAGTGTTTGGTTCAAAATGTCAACGCCTCACTGAACCCAGGACTCTGGAGCGATCCACTGGAGCGATCCACTGGAGCGATCCACTGGAGCGATCCACTGGATCCAGTGGATCGCTCCAGTGGATCACTGGATCCAATGATCCACTGGAGTGATCAACTGGATCACTGGATCCAGAAGAACCACCCATTAGGTGGGTGTGGATCCATTAATGACTGGATCTACCTGTTAACCACTGGATCTAACTGTTAGTCACTGGGTTCACTGGTTAATCACTGGATCCACAGTGAGACATCCTGCTGGTTGAGACACGTGTCCCGAGTCTCTACGACCGACTCGGTGCAGAGTCAAAACCACTGGAGACAATCCAGCTGGAGTCAGAAGACCAGGATGTGAACCCTTAACAGACTGCTGACGGATTTCAGTTCATCTGCTCCTCCTTCCACGTCAAGAATGATGATGTCATCCCAGAACCCCGCCTCCTGTCACTCCTGTGTTCACGAGTGTTCCTGTCGTGTTGTGAGCTTCCTCTGAGCTTCGGGGCTCTGATGTCCTCGTGTAGGCGTGTCCTGTGAGCCGTAGGGCTCTGATGTCCTCGTGTAGGCGTGTCCTGTGAGCCGCAGGGCTCTGATGTCCTCGTGTAGGCGTGTCCTGTGAGCCGCAGGGCTCTGATGTCCTCGTGTAGGCGTGTCCTGTGAGCCGTAGGGCTCTGATGTCCTCGTGTAGGCGTGTCCTGTGAGCCGCAGGGCTCTGATGTCCTCGTGTAGGCGTGTCCTGTGAGCCGCAGGGCTCTGATGTCCTCGTGTAGGCGTGTCCTGTGAGCCGTAGGGCTCTGATGTCCTCGTGTAGGCGTGTCCTGTGAGCCGTAGGGCTCTGATGTCCTCGTGTAGGCGTGTCCTGTGAGCCGTAGGGCTCTGATGTCCTCGTGTAGGCGTGTCCTGTGAGCCGTAGGGCTCTGATGTCCTCGTGTAGGCGTGTCCTGTGAGCCGTAGGGCTCTGATGTCCTCGTGTAGGCGTGTCCTGTGAGCCGTAGGGCTCTGATGTCCTCGTGTAGGCGTGTCCTGTGAGCCGTAGGGCTCTGATGTCCTCGTGTAGGCGTGTCCTGTGAGCCGTAGGGCTCTGATGTCCTCGTGTAGGCGTGTCCTGTGAGCCGTAGGCCTCTGATGTGTAGGTTTTGTGTGGAGCACACGCACCAAACTAAAGGCTGAGACAACCCATCCTGACTCCTCTGGTTCTTTGGTCTTTTCCTGCAGCCGGTGGAGAATGTCAGGCTAGCATGCTTGCTAACTGGAGCTGCAGGAACGTTTAGAACACCTAAGGAGAGCTAACCCTGTCATGCTACGCTAATACAATCACACAGGCAACAGCAGTGACCCAGAACAGGTTCTGGTTCTGGAACCTGACCCAGTTTTGTGAGGCCAGACCTGATTTCCCCAGCAGCGTGTCCCACTTACTGCTGGCGCGTTAAAATAGCAGCTAGGGCAGGATAGCACCGCCGTTAGCTCCTCCCCCTCCACAGTCTCTGTGAGACGCTAGCTGGCTAGCTGTTAGCATCGTCGTGACTTTAATATGAAAAACAAGATTCTGGCCAGTTTCTGTGAACCCATCCAAACAGAACCTACGGCGTAACCATGGAGACAGAAAGCAGCTGTTAGCAGCGTTAGCCTCTGACATCGCTAACGTGTCGCTCATTCAGCTTCAATCCTGAATGAATGGAGGTTCACACACACACACACACACACACACACACACACACACACACATCATTGATCTCTCAGTAGACACAACTACACGTGTGTCCCCCCCCCCCTTCCAGTCGGGGGGGAACACAACCCTCAGCCCCCCCTGGTGGGGGTCTGACTCCTGCAGCGCGTTTGTCAGTCAGTCTCGTTCCACTGCGTCCAGGTGAGAACAGAGTAATGGGGGGGGTCACTGAGTCCAGGTGAGAACAGAGTAATGGGGGGGTCACTGAGTCCAGGTGAGAACAGAGTAATGGGGGGGTCACTGCGTCCAGGTGAGAACAGAGTAATGGGGGGGTCACTGAGTCCAGGTGAGAACAGAGTAATGGGGGGGTCACTGAGTCCAGGTGAGAACAGAGTAATGGGGGGGGTCTCAGCTTCAGGTTCCTGTGGTTCTGCTTGGGTCTCAGTCTGAAGGAAGAACCAGGAAGTGGTTCCCTGGAGGCGTGATGATGAAGGAGGACACACACACACACACACACACACACACACACACACACACACACACACACACACACACACACACATCTCATGTTTCCATGTTTGGTCATGTGTTTCCAAGGCGTGGCTTCAGCCTCCTACAGGCCACACCCACCTCTTCCTCACCTGATCACCTGTTCCAATCATCTCAGCTGCAGCTGATTGGTTGCTCAGGTGAGCTGGGGGTGGGGGTGGAGAAGGGGCCAGAGCCACTTGTTCTACACAGCTGCTGTGTGAAACGTGGTTTTCTTCATCAGACCCCCCCCCCCCGTTAATGTCTGTGTCCCCCCCAGAGGAGATTCCATTACTGCCCCCTGGCAGCCGTATAGGTTCTTGTCCCGCCTACAGCGTCTGATTGGACAGCAGCTTCCTTCATGGCGGCGTCCCATCAGCGTCTGTCAGGGGGGGGGGTTAACGACAGCGGGGGGGGGGTTAGGGTTGCGCCTCAATGTCACCGGAGGTGTGTCTACCCACCGCCGTCTGGACGAGCTTCAGCGCCCCAGAGGAGTCATGTGATCACAGCCGGGGGTGGGGCCACATGCGGTCGTCTGAGGGGACACGTCCACTGGTGGGGGGCTCCTGCTTCCTTTGACCCCCCCCCATCCCGGCAGCGCCAAGCGCTGCTCTCTGATTGGCCCGTGGTGGATAAAAGGCGTCCCTGTTGGACACGCCCCGCAGGCCTCCCCCTCTCTGTGGTAAATGGCCCCGCCCACACGGGGCCCCAGACAGGACCAATGGGAACGTTGGCGCAGGACGGCTCAGCTGCTGGAAAACTGGAGGGGCGGGGCTCCAGCAGGGGACCGCCCCCCAGGACAGCTGGCCCAGATTCAGAGGCATGACCCGGATTTCCACAGGAGGAAGACCCACAGCGCCCCCCTCAGCTGAGACAAGGAGTGGCACCCCCCATCCGAGAGGCGTGAGGAAGAGGAGGCGTGGCCTCCGATTGGACTCTGGTCATGCTTACAACATACTGATGCAGTGATGATGTCATGGTGTGGTCCTGATCAACGGGGGGGTCAGCCACTGATCAAACTGGGGGGGTCAGCTCCTGATCAGCTCCGTGTCGACGCTGCCCTCTGCTGGCAGGAGGCGCTCATCACACGTGTGGACAGGAGAACATGCAGCTCTGGAGGGAGATCAAGTTGCAATCGATGGCGGCCCACACACACACACACACACACACACACACACAGACACACACACACAGACACACACACAGACACACACAGACACACACACACACACACAGACACACACACAGACACACACAGACACACACACACACACACAGACACACACACACAGACACACACACACTCACAGACACACACACACAGACACACACACACAGACACACACACACACACACACAGACACACACACAGACACACACAGACACACACACACACACACAGACACACACACAGAGACACACACACACTCACAGACACACACACACACACACACACATCATTGATCTCTCAGCAGACACAACTACACGTGTAGATGATGGCTGCAGGCGACACGGGATCGATGGCGCTCCAGCAGAGCAGCCGATCGGAAAGTTGTTGACTGATCGACATCAATCCATCCCATCATCCCTGCTGCTCCCAGGCGCCGCCCTGCTGCTCTGTGTCCCACAGAACCGACGGAGGAGCAGAGTTTCTTTTTCCTGGAAGATTTCAACTCTAGTTTCTCACATCGTTTCTCAGAGGGGTGGAGGCGTGGCCCCAGGAGGCGTGGCCCCCCAGGAGGCTGCTCGGGGCGGATCTGTTTCCTTCAGATTCTGTTCATCTTTCAGACGGAGCTGATCTGACGGTAGGTGTCGGTTTCTACCCCCATCTTGTCTGTGGGTTTGGGTTCTACCCCTGTCCGTGATCACTGGTTTGATCTGTGGTGATCGTCTGGTTTGATCACTGGTTTGATCACTGGTTTGATCTCTGATTTGATCTCTGGTTTCATCTCTGGTTTCATCTCTGGTTTCATCTCTGGTTTGATCACTGGTTTCATCTCTGGTTTGATCACTGGTTTGATCTCTCGTTTGATCACTGGTTTGATCTCTCGTTTGATAGCTGGTTTGATCTCTGGTTTGATCTCTGATTTGATCTCTGGTTTGATCACTGATTTGATCTCTGGTTTGATCACTGGTTTGATCTCTGGTTTGATCGCTGGTCTCTGGGGGTAGGGCGTCTCCCGGCTGTCTTCCTGTTTTCTACCCGTGGTGGTTTGAGTCCTGACTGACTGTCCCCCCCCCCACAGACGCCATGCCGGACAGCCCCGAGAACATCCCCCTGGGGGAGTGCACCCTGTCCCAGTCGCGGGACCAGCTGACGCCCCCCAGCCGGACGGAGAGCACCGTGTTCAGCCTGTCCCGCAGCGAGTCGCTGTGGGCGGAGCCCAGCGGCACCTGCGAGGTGTTCTGGTTCCCCGCCCACCTGATGTCCACCGGGGGGGGCTTCCTGGCGAGCGGCCTGATCATCAGCGGGCTGTATTTCGCCGGACACTGCCGGCGCGTCACCACCATCCTGGGCCCGGCGCTGCTCTCCATTGGCCTGATGGTGTTCGTGGTGGGCGTGGTCCTCATCCCCATCACCAGGGACAACCGCAGGAGGGCCGGCACCAAGAAGCCCCCCAGCTACTACCGGCCCCCCACCTTCAACCTGTGAGGGGGATGACGGACCGGACCGTTAGTCTCTAGTGAACCCGGAGTTCTGCATGATGACACGAGGACGCCGCCGCCGTTATTCACACAAAACACTCTGAATATTAATGAGGGAGGGGGACGTCCTGCCGCGGCGCCGGACCAGATAAACGCTTCTGCCTGAGCTTCTGCTTCACTTCCTGCACCCACCTGGAGGACACTGGGAAACCTCGGGTCCTCGTCTGACTGCTATTCAAATATCAGCAACCTTTATTGACCATCGACAGCAGGGGGGCCACATCCTGTTTGGATCAGAGCAGCTTCAGGGGTCATGGGTCAGATGGGGGGCTGCTGTTTGATTGGCTCGTTTGCCTTTAGTTATACATTATTAATAACAACAATAACACTCATCTGTGTGCAGACACTGATCACTTTAGTGATTTCTCACAATAATTATCAACAATGACAAGATGGGAACAGATATCAATATTCAGTTAATCAGATATCAATGTTCAGTTAATCAGATATCAATGTTCAGTTAATCAGATATCAATATTCAGTTAATCAGATATCAATATTCAGTTAATCAGATATCAATATTCAGTTAATCAGATATCAATGTTCAGTTAATCAGATATCAATGTTCAGCGCTTTGTTCATCTCAGTCGTTAAAGTTTCCGTTAAATTTTCAGGTGATCACTTTCATCACAAGATTTCTCTTTTCACTATGTTTCACTGTGTTTATCAATTATGTAATGTTTAAGAAAACATAAGAAATAAATCTTGTCATTTTGAACTAATGACCAAATCTGCTGCATTTCTCACCAAATGATGACGGCGACGCGTCGCCGACAGTTTTAAACTGAACACAATTCTTCAGTGTTTTCATCCCAGTTTGCCACGGGACTGTCGGACGTCTGCTGTCTGTCTGTTGGTGCGAAGGCTGACGCTGTTCACCAGTGTCGTGTAATCTGTTGTAACTTGATGCTGCAGCCGTGAGTCTTTCAGACGTGCGTCAGTGTTCCGTGTTTCGTGTTCCGTGTTCTCTTGTGATGATGCTCATGTTAGAAAACGCTGATTCACAGAGACGGATGGACCAAACAGGCTGGTAGCCTTACAGCGTGTCCTCCACGTGCTGCTGGTGAACGTGCAGCTCTACACGAGGCTCCAGTCGTGTTCGGGGAGTTTTTCACCGGCTTCGTGAAAACAGACTGTTGCTCACCCAAAGCTGCCCCTAACTCTGGGCTTTTTCTGCCCGTATTGCCCCTCCAGGTGGATCGGGTCTAAAAAAATCCAGCCTGACCCGACCCGGACCCAGGCTGAGATCTTAGTTAGTTAGCCCGGTAGCTTTCATGACACGAGTGAAGTGTCTCCACATTGTGGTGCTTTGACCTCGTCACAGGTTTGTTTCACCTGCGTGTGAAAACAACTCCTCCTCCTGTCACTGTGAACGTGACGACACTTCTGTCTGCTTTCTGCTGGGTTTGGGTCAGAGGCTGCATCAGCCTCCACCAGCCTCCACCAACCTCCACCAGCCTCCACCAACCTCCACCAGCCTCCATCAGCCTCCACCAACCTCCACCAGCCTCCATCAGCCTCCACCAGCCTCCATCAGCCTCCACCAGCCTCCATCAGCCTCCATCAGCCTCCATCAGCCTCCACCAGCCTCCACCAACCTCCACCAGCCTCCATCAGCCTCCACCAGCCTCCACCAGCCTCCACCAACCTCCACCAGCCTCCACCAGCCTCCACCAGCCTCCACCAGCCTCCATCAGCCTCCGCGTGATTTAAAAAGAACAAAAACAGAATAAAACAACATTTTAGTCGTAGTGAGAAGTCGTTCTATCTGTAGAACAGTCTGAGGGCGACTGATGTGGGCCCCACGGGCACCAAGTTGGTGACCCCTGACCTACAGACTCATGAGCCGATCAGAACACACCAGATCCAATCAGAATACACCAGATCCAATCAGAACACACCAGATCCAATCAGAACACACCAGAGCCAATCAGAACACACCAGATCCAATCAGAACACACCAGAGCCAATCAGAACACACCAGAGCCAATCAGAAGTTACGATTTCTGCTCCGGTCTCACGTTCAATCACTCTGATCGGCTCCAGTTCTGTAGGTCTGTCCTGTCACCATGACGCCAGCTATGGGATGTAGTGTGATGATGTTGCTATGGTGACAGCCTCTTCCCAAAATATTACTTTAGCTGATTGGTTGACCCTGTAAAGCTCCTCCTACTTCTGGAATGGTTGATTTTCATTCGTCAATGGACTTCATGAGGGTCGGGTTCTGGGTCGGGTTCTGAATCGGGTTCTGGGTCAGGTTCTGGGTCGGGTTCTGGGTCAGGTTCTGGTCTGGACAGAACTTCTTACCTGAGCTGGTAATTAAAACCTTTGAATGACTCTCATCTCAGCTTCCTGTAGGGGGCAGTGTTTGATCTGTGGTTTGATCAAACACTGCCCCCTACAGGGATGGACGGCCCCTCCTTCATTGGGGGAGGGGTCTGGTTAACCCTTAAAGGGGCCCTATTCTGAAAGTCACACTTTTCCAGGTCTCTACATATACATAGTGGTCCTCCCTAACCCGACCAACTCCTAGAACCTGGTAAACAAACACTTCCTGCATCAATAGATATTTGGACTTTTAGGAAGTCACGGCTCTGAACGACTCGATTCGACCACAAAGCGCTAGAATAGGCATCCTTGACCTCAGACTTTGCACTCTGCTATTGGACAGAGTATTGGACGATACGGATTGGTGGACATGCTCAGGGGCGTGGACGATATGGACTGGTTGACACGCCCAAGGGCGTGGCCATCCCCAAGTCGGACGTGAGGCAGCAGTCTGTTGACATGGCGTCCATCACAGGGAGACATGATAGTTGTTCAGGTGTTGATTGTACAAATCAACACCAGCGTTTATTTTTAATCCCATCAATGAAGAACAGAACAGACCGTGGTTACATTTCATGTTTAATGTCTCTGTGCAGCTACATCTCCTGCTCGTTAGTTTGTGTGTGAACCACTTCACTCCAGCCTGTGTTAGCAACGAGGGTCAGTCCAGACGGGGCTTTGTCTGAGACTGGTCCTCATTCAAGGATCACTCCCCACCATAGGGACCAAGGACCTGCACCCTGGACCAAGGACCAAGGACCTGCACCCTGGACCAAGGACCAAGGACCTGTACCCTGGACCAAGGACCAAGGACCTGCACCCTGGACCAAGGACCAAGGACCTGCACCCTGGTTAAGGTAAGTCTCACCACATTTATCTTTAGCAGTTTCTGTTAGCATGGGTGATCAGTGCTATGTGGCTAATTAGGTGCTGCTGCTTTGTTTCGTGTTTGTGTGTGTGGCTCCAACGTGTGTGTGCTGAACCTACAGTACCTACTGTAGGTACAACGTGTGTGTGCTAAACCTACAGTACCTACTGTAGGTACAACGTGTGTGTGCTGAACCTACAGTACCTACTGTAGGTACAACGTGTGTGTGCTAAACCTACAGTACCTACTGTAGGTACAACGTGTGTGTGCTAAACCTACAGTACCTACTGTAGGTACAACGTGTGTGTGCTGAACCTACAGTACCTACTGTAGGTACAACGTGTGTGTGCTGAACCTACAGTACCTACTGTAGGTACAACGTGTGTGTGCTAAACCTACAGTACCTACTGTAGGTACAACGTGTGTGTACAGTACCTACTGTAGGTACAACGTGTGTGTGCTAAACCTACAGTACCTACTGTAGGTACAACGTGTATGTGTGTGTGTGCTAAACCTACAGTACCTACTGTAGGTACAACGTGTGTGTGGCTAAACCTACAGTACCTACTGTAGGTACAACGTGTGTGTGTGTGCTAAACCTACAGTACCTACTGTAGGTACAACGTGTGTGTACTAAACCTACAGTACCTACTGTAGGTACAACGTGTGTGTGCTAAACCTACAGTACCTACTGTAGGTACAACGTGTGTTTGTGTGCTAAACCTACAGTACCTACTGTAGGTACAACGTGTGTGTGCTAAACCTACAGTACCTACTGTAGGTACAACGTGTGTGTACAGTACCTACTGTAGGTACAACGTTTGTGTGCTAAACCTACAGTACCTACTGTAGGTACAACGTGTGTGTGCTAAACCTACAGTACCTACTGTAGGTACAACGTGTGTGTGCTAAACCTACAGTACCTACTGTAGGTACAAAGTGTATGTGTGTGTGTGCTAAACCTACAGTACCTACTGTAGGTACAACGTGTGTGTGCTAAACCTACAGTACCTACTGTAGGTACAACGTGTGTGTGCTAAACCTACAGTACCTACTGTAGGTACAACGTGTGTGTGCTAAACCTACAGTACCTACTGTAGGTACAACGTGTGTGTGCTAAACCTACAGTACCTACTGTAGGTACAACCTGTGTGTGCTAAACCTACAGTATCTACTGTAGGTACAACGTGTGTGTGCTAAACCTACAGTACCTACTGTAGGTACAACGTGTGTGTGCTAAACCTACAGTACCTTCTGTAGGTACAACGTGTGTGTGCTAAACCTACAGTACCTACTGTAGGTTTAGCACACACATGTTGCTAAACCTACAGTACCTACTGTAGGTAAAACGTGTGTGTGCTAAACCTACAGTACCTACTCTAGGTACAACGTGTGTGTGCTAAACCTACAGTACCTACTGTAGGTACAACGTGTGTGTGCTAAACCTACAGTACCTACTGTAGGTACAACCTGTGTGTGCTAAACCTACAGTACCTACTGTAAGTACAACGTGTGTGTGCTAAACCTACAGTACCTACTGTAGGTACAACGTGTGTGTGCTGAACCTACAGTACCTACTGTAGGTACAACGTGTGTGTGCTGAACCTAAAGTACCTACTGTAGGTACAACGTGTGTGTGCTGAACCTACAGTACCTACTGTAGGTACAACGTGTGTGTGCTAAACCTACAGTACCTACTGTAGGTACAACGTGTGTGTGCTAAACCTACAGTACCTACTGTAGGTACAACGTGTGTGTGCTAAACCTACAGTACCTACTGTAGGTACAACGTGTGTGTGCTGAACCTGCAGTACCTACTGTAGGTACAACGTGTGTGTGTGTGCTAAACCTACAGTACCTACTGTAGGTACAACGTGTGTGTGCTAAACCTACAATACCTACTGTAGGTACAACGTGTGTGTGCTAAACCTACAGTACCTACTGTAGGTACAACGTGTGTGTGCTAAACCTACAGTACCTACTGTAGGTACAACGTGTATGTGTGTGTGTGCTAAACCTACAGTACCTACTGTAGGTACAACGTGTGTGTGTGTGTGCTAAACCTACAGTACCTACTGTAGGTACAACGTGTGTGTGTGTGCTAAACCTACAGTACCTACTGTAGGTACAACGTGTGTGTGCTAAACCTACAGTACCTACTGTAGGTACAACGTGTGTGTGCTAAACCTACAGTACCTACTGTAGGTACAACGTGTGTGTGCTAAACCTACAGTACCTACTGTAGGTACAACCTGTGTGTGCTAAACCTACAGTATCTACTGTAGGTACAACGTGTGTGTGCTAAACCTACAGTACCTACTGTAGGTACAACGTGTGTGTGCTAAACCTACAGTACCTACTGTAGGTACAACGTGTGTGTGTGTGTGTGTGCTAAACCTACAGTACCTACTGTAGGTACAACGTGTGTGTGTGTGCTAAACCTACAGTACCTACTGTAGGTACAACGTGTGTGTACAGTACCTATTGTAGGTACAACGTGTGTGTGCTAAACCTACAGTACCTACTGTAGGTACAACGTGTGTGTGCTAAACCTACAGTACCTACTGTAGGTACAACGTGTGTGTGCTAAACCTACAGTACCTACTGTAGGTACAAAGTGTATGTGTGTGTGTGCTAAACCTACAGTACCTACTGTAGGTACAACGTGTGTCTGCTAAACCTACAGTACCTACTGTAGGTACAACGTGTGTGTGCTAAACCTACAGTACCTACTGTAAGTACAACGTGTGTGTGCTAAACCGACAGTACCTACTGTAGGTACAACCTGTGTGTGCTAAACCTACAGTACCTACTGTAGGTACAACGTGTGTGTGCTAAACCTACAGTACCTACTGTAGGTACAACGTGTGTGTGCTAAACCTACAGTACCTACTGTAGGTACAACGTGTGTGTGCTAAACCTACAGTACCTACTGTAGGTACAACGTGTGTGTGCTAAACCTACAGTACCTACTGTAGGCACAACGTGTGTGTGCTAAACCTACAGTACCTACTGTAGGTACAACGTGTGTGTGCTAAACCTACAGTACCGACTGTAGGTACAACGTGTGTGTGCTAAACCTACAGTACCGACTCTAGGTACAACGTGTGTGTGCTAAACCTACAGTACCTACTCTAGGTACAACGTGTGTGTGCTGAACCTACAGTACCTACTGTAGGTACAACGTGTGTGTGCTAAACCTACAGTACCTACTGTAGGTACAACGTGTGTGTGCTGAACCTACAGAACCGACTGTAGGTACAACGTGTGTGTGCTAAACCTACAGTACCTACTGTAGGTACAACGTGTGTGTGCTAAACCTACAGTACCTACTGTAGGTACAACGTGTGTGTGCTAAACCTACAGTACCTACTGTAGGTACAACGTGTGTGTGCTAAACCTACAGTACCTACTGTAGGTACAACGTGTGTGTGCTAAACCTACAGTACCTACTGTAGGCACAACGTGTGTGTGCTAAACCTACAGTACCTACTGTAGGCACAACGTGTGTGTGCTAAACCTACAGTACCTACTGTAGGCACAACGTGTGTGTGCTAAACCTACAGTACCTACTGTAGGTACAACGTGTGTGTGCTAAACCTACAGTACCTACTGTAGGCACAACGTGTGTGTGCTAAACCTACAGTACCTACTGTAGGCACAACGTGTGTGTGCTGAACCTACAGTACCTACTGTAGGTACATCTCACCAGAGTTGGGCTCACATTTTATCTTTTTTCTTTTTGTCGGTTAGCATGAATGAAGTCATGCTATGCTAGGCTATGTAGGGAGGTCTCCTTTGTTTCAAGTTTGCGTGTTGTGTGTGCGCGCGCACACTCCCACACGTGTGTGCGTGCCGGACCTACAGTATAAAACTAAAACACAGTAAGTTGGTCTCATACTTTCTGTCCTATTACCTGTCAGCATAAATAAAGTCAGCTAATGCTAGGCTAAGTAGGGAGTTGTGCTTTGTTTCGTATTGTGTGCGCGCACGTGTTAGTCGATTGTTTGCTGGTCGTCATAGCAACAACGCTCATAGGTCTGTCCTCCTTACCCAGAATCAGAACATTGGTGTCCTGATATTAGTGTCTCCTCCCTCCCTTGTGCATCCATTCAGCCCACAGCTTGAAGGGATGTGGGGGGCCAAACTGACCCAGTGGACACTCATACTGTTGGTACACAGCTGTCCTGCAGGACTCTTCATTCCCACTATTGAAGTAAAGGTATGTACAAGTCATATTCCATACAATGTTTTAATAAAATTGGTTAAATACACTAATTTTCCAAATATAGTTGTCTACAGGTGTTAGTGAATGCACATGTGTTGATAGTAGTTCAGTAAAAAATAATAGTGTTGTGTATTAGAATGTTCCAGGAAGACAGTAGGTGAAGTGAAGACTTTAGTATAAATTTCTGAGACAGATTCATGTATGTCATGTATTGTTTTGGCTCGTTATGTCGTTACGTTTGGTGTTCCCCTCTACAAGATCCACTTTCCAAAGGCTTTGAAGGGACAATGCAGAGTCGAACCTCACAAGACAGAGACAACATTCTGTTAGTGTTGCAATATTTTAATATTTCAAACAAACATGTTGTAAAATTCTGTTGGTAATTGTTCACAACAAAACACAGTAAAAAGTAACCATACAAATAAATAAATTAGTAGCAAGTACCAGGATGTTTTTTTTACACACAAATTTTCTAAACAGAGAAATGAATCAAACAATATCAATAACAGTAAAGATCTATCTTTGTGTTTTATTGAACAGGTTTTGTAGCTGACATGTTGGACCTCATATGTGACAAAGTCTTGGTGGACCCCGTGCCATACACAAATGAGATGTTGTCCATTCCTCTCCCCAAGAATCTGTCTGCCCAGTGTGAGCGTCCGGACAAGGAGGAGGTCATTGCCAGCTACATGACCTGGTTCAACCAAGACTCGGTCTAAATCCAGCGTAGTGGCCTTCGTCTTCAGGAAACTCCTGGCGTATGTGAAGGACCACACAGGCTGGGATGACGACCCGGATTCTGCACCCTAAGTAGCCCCAGCACCAGCCAACAAAGGGGCGATAGGCCAGATGTCTGCACCGTCTACAGAAGGAGGACACAAAACTATTTATTTCACAATATTTTCAATCCTGAGTATTACAACTGTTGTTGATCTCCTGACAGGATGGCTCTGTGTTCTCATTACTGTTATTGGATGTATTGTTTTATGTAAAGAAATGCTTGTATATGTCAACATAAATGGATTGTGAATACCAAAAAATGTTCAACATGTCTATTAATAAGATAAAAATCAAGGTGTCGCAAATACAATAAAGTAGACTTTGTTGTACCTATACTGTATATGTCATGTTACTGCATTAATGAAGGAATGCCTGATGAAGCAAAATAAGACATAACTAGTTTTTATTCCAACATTTTTCAAAGAACGACTTACCGATGTATTGGTCTCAGACTGAAGGGCCACACTCGGCCCTCAGTACGTGAGCGGCCCTTTGTAGGGTGTACACGTTTAGGCACACAGGCTGGAACCCAGGATGTTGAGTCATGAACGGAACCTCATCAACCTGCAGACGGCTCCTAACCTACAGTGAGAAACATGGTAAAGGTCATTTAAATTTACAGTTGTAAAAGTAGCCGAATAGAGACATTGTGGTTTAGCTGTGAGCATGCTACTTGTCTCCAAACAGATGTTTTCTGCTTCTGTTGGCACACATTCAGTGTCCACAGGAACACCTGTACAACAGGTGAAGACACCTGTACAACAGGTGAAGACACCTGTACAACAGGTGAAGACACCTGTACAACAGGTGAAGACACTTCAAAATAGAGTCGATAAAGGCATGACTGCAGTATGGTTACATCACTTCAGCATTAACCTGGTGTGATGGTAGCAGGTGTCAGCTCCGTGTGTCTCGTCACAGAGGACTGCCTCAAACATTTAGCAGCTTAGTAACGGGTTAAATCAATGTGATAGAAAAATAAAGTCACTTAGCCGACTCAGGGTCATGAATGTACGCCGACACGACGGGTCCTCCAAACGCCATAATGCTAACAAACGTAACGCCGGTCAGTGTCCCGTTAGCCTAACGCTCTACCTCAGAGGGGCGTGGCCCAGGTGAAGGAGGCGTGGACCAGCGGAGCTCATTAACATACTGCAGCCGGAGGCCTGAAACGAAGCGTTTTGTGAGGAGCTGAGATGAGAGATTCTGAAAAGCTGATATTTAGGACCACAGATCACTTTAGGTCAGAATATCTGAATACAGTCTAGTTGGACATCTGGCAGCTGAATGACATCAAGTTAGAAACACAGAATATGGGACCTTTAAAGCCCGATGATCACGGCGCCGTGATCAGAGCGCATGATGTTTTTAAACCCTTCTTAACTAATGAGGTCTGTCATGGGGGTGGCGGCGGTCATGTTTCCATGACAGTATAGATGTGAAACTTTCTTCCGGTTTTTATTTGGAGCCGATTGACCCGATTGATTGTTTACCTTTGATCAGAGAAAAGCGCTTCAAAGCGCTCCTTCTCCACAGGCGGCCGACGCCGTGTTTCTCTCCACGTAGTCGCCATCATACAAGTGATTCACTTGATGTAAACATGTTTCGCAATTCGTACATGCTTGTCATGTGATGCAAACACGTACCGTGATTGGTGCATCTTGTCATGTGACGCAAACGTCTGAATGACGATTACGTGCACGATTTACGCGTGTTGTGTGAGCATAGTCTTCCTATGCGGAGCTCCTCTGAAGAGTGGCCCCAGTGACACAAACACACACGTGGTCATGGTAGGAGTTCAAAATCAGATTCAATGATTCTGGGTTTTATGTACAACAGAAAACAGCTGGTTCCTCTCTGCTGTGTGTCTGTTGGGGCCAGATGTCACCTCAGGTTACCTGGAGGAGAGAAGTGTCCTCATGGAGCTGAAGGTGAGCAGACCACACCTGGTCAATCATGTCAGTGTGGGGCAGAGACCAGGTCAGGGGGGGGCTAGGGTTACAGAGGGCAGGGCTCGTTGGGGGGGTCTAAGGGTTAAAGAGGGCGGTGCTCATTGGGGGGGGTCTAAGGGTTAAAAAGGGCGGTGCTCATTGGGGGGGGTCTAAGGGTTAAAAAGGGCGGT
>NC_090791.1:242500-250000 GCF_040054535.1 Antennarius striatus
CACTCACGTCCCCCCTGGGGGGGCGACAGAGCCAAGCTGATTGGCTGTCGCTCAGAAACAGGTGGCGCTGCTCCAGAGGGACCCCTGGAGGCAGCAGTGGGCAGAGCCTCCTGCTAGCATGGAGGATGCTATGCTAATCGGCTGCACACTCAGGTGCCCCCCCCCCCCAGAGCCCCAGGATGGAAAACAACCTGCAGTTATCATCACGCCACAGCCTCAGAGCGGATCACAGCTGCTGACGTCATCATGGAATCTGGAGGAGGTCGTGCCTCCCTCTAGTGGTCAAAGAAGAGAAGCGCAGCGGGACCAGAATCTGGAGCCTTCAGGGGGGGTCTCTCAGGCGATGATGATGATAATAACGATGATGATGATGGTGATAATGATGATGATAATAACGATGATGATGATGGTGATAATGATGATGATAATAACGATGATGATAAAGATGATGATAACGATGATGATGATAATAACGATGATGATGATGGTGATGATGATGATGATAATAACGATGATGGTGATGATAATAACAATGATGATAATAATGATGATGATGATAACGATGATGATGATAACGATGATGGTGATGATGATAATAACGATGATGATGATAATAACGATGATGATGATGGTGGTGATGATAATAACGATGATGGTGATGATGATAATAACAATGATGATAATGATGATGATGATAATGATGATGGTGATGATGATGATGATAATAACGATGATGATGATAACGATGATGATGATAACAATGATGATGGTGATGATGATGATAATAATAATAACGATGATGACGATGATGGTGATGATGAAGATAATAACGATGATAACGATGATGATGATGACGATGATGGTGATGATGATAATAATAATAACGATGATGATGATGTCGCTGTTGGAAAATCAGGAAATAAATAAAAAGTTTCATAGTCATTTAAGAACCGGATCCGGCCGACACTCCATCAGAGCTAGAACCAGAACCAGAACCAGAGCAGCAGCTGATCAATCAGTGAGCAGCACCAGGACTGGGCCAATCAGAACAAAAAGATCCCGGCATGGTCAGAACCAGAACCGATGTGCAACCGAGATCATGTGACAGGAAGTGTCACTGGTTTGACTGAAGCTTCAGGTTCTTCCAGGAGACTTACAGGAGTGTCCGTCAGTTGGGTCACTGTGACAACGGGGTTCTGTTGGGTTCCCATGTGTTCTGTTGGGTTCTACTGTGTTCTGTTGGGTTCTATTAGGTTCTGTTGGGTTCCATTGTGTTCTTTTATATTGTGTTCTACTGTGTTCTGTTCTATTGTGTTCTGTTGGGTTCTATTGGGTTCTACTGTGTTCTGTTCTATTGTGTTCTGTTGGGTTCTGTTGGGTTCTATTGGGTTCTACTGTGTTCTGTTCTAGTGTTCTGTTGGGTTCTACTGTGTTCTGCTCCTCACTGCTTCATTAATAAATTGACAATAAACAGTTTCCTGTTGGTTTTATTTTCTTACACTCCAGACACACTCAAACCTTTTGTTTTGTTTGCCGATCAGACGTCATCGTTAACACCGTCACGTGACCCTGATCCTTCTCCACGTTCCGTTTCACACCTTGTCCCGCGGGCAGTCCCTCAAACGTCCTCCAGATGGGCGGGGTCTGCCGACGTCACGAGCCGTTTCCATTGATTATAGATTATTTCATCGACCTCCTCGTTAAAAGTCACAAGATGCTGAGAAAGAGACCCGCGTGACACCGGGCGTGGCCTCCATGGGGGGGGGGGGCACGGGGGGCAGAGCAGCGGGATTCGAACCCACGACCTGCTCCGGGTCGCTGGTTTCTGGTTCGGTGTCACGTGAGTCGGTGGACCTGCGCAGATGATCGATCGCTGTGACTGATGGCGCGTGCGCCGCGTCCGGTCCCGTCCCGTTCCCCGCCGGTTGCTGCCGACCCCCGGGCGGCGGATGCGCCCGAGTCTCCTCGACAACCGACCGTGACGGCCCGGGGACTCGTTCTCGCACCTGATTGGTCGCCGCCGCAGCGCTGCTCGGCTTCCCGGCCTCCTATTGGTGCTCGTGGCCGTCAGTCCGGCGATCCCGGTCCCCGTTCGGTTGGGTCTCTCCGCTCCCCTTTCTCTCCGCGGCGGGTCGGAGCCGCCGTCCTCGGTCCCCGCCCCGGTTCGCTGTGCGCCTGAACGCTCTGCCCCCCCCCGTGACTCCCCGGTGCAGCTGTTGTCGGAGGCCGAACCGGATGGCGGCAGGCGGCGGCTCGTCCGGGCCGCTCGCCCGGCTGGAGGGCCGCGAGTTCGAGTACGCGATGAAGAAGCGCTCGGTGACGGTGGGCCGGAACTCGTCGCAGGGCTCGGTGGACGTGAGCATCGGCCACTCCAGCTTCATCTCCCGGCGGCACCTGGAGGTTTTCACCGCCGGCGACGACGGCCCCGGCGGCGGTGCCTTCTACCTGCGGTGCCTCGGTAAAAACGGGGTGTTCGTGGACGGGGTGTTCCTGCGGCGGGGCGCCCCCCCCCTGCAGCTGCCGCGAGGGTGAGTTTCCTGCCGGCTCACGCGAGTCTAGCGCTAGCGGCCCGCGGGCTAGCACGTGTTCTAGCGCCTTAGCATGTTAGCCCGTCTGTTAGCCGGCTAGCACGGTCCGCCGTGACGTTCACGATGTTTTCTTTGTTTACATGTTTGTTAGCTTGTTAGCCGTTACCATCCTGTTTACCGCCGTTAGCTTTAGCCGCTAGCTGCCTGTTGTTGACGTTCAGGCTGTTTCCTGTCACGTGGGCTGTAAACAGGCTGCTAGTCAGAGGCTAGCAGCTCGGGTATTGTGACAGACGCTCAGAACGTAAACAAACGCGGCGGCCACGCCCCCCCCCGCGGGACCCCCCCCAGACGTCCATTGGACGGCTCCACCTACAGGCGGGGGGACTTCAGGCAGCCATCAGATTTCCCAGCATGCTCGGCTCTGGTTTGGACTTGAAGCAAGGCCTCTTCTTCTGCAGCTGATTGGTCAGTGGCATGGGGGTGGGCGGCGGCATGCAGGGTGTGTGTGTGCTTATTGATCTGACATCTGCCAATCAGCAGCTTCTGATCAGCAGCTAATCCCCCAGCTAGAGGTCCCAGCCCCGCCCACTGCCCCGCCCACAGCCATAGCCCCGCCCCCTGTGTCATGCTGCAGGAGCAGTTTCTAAAACGGATGCAGACAGCGGCGCATGATCTCTGCGGACAGAGGCGTGATCTCTGCAGACAGTGGCGTGATCTCTACAGACAGCGGCGTGATCTCTGCAGACAGTGGCGCGTGATCTCTGCGGACAGTGGCGCGTGATCTCTGCGGACAGCGGTGTGTGATCTCTGCGGACAGCGGCGCATGATCTCTGCAGACAGTGGCGTGATCTCTGCAGACAGTGGCGTGATCTCTGCAGACAGTGGCGCATGATCTCTGCGGACAGCGGTGCGTGATCTCTGCAGACAGTGGCGCATGATCTCTGCGGACAGCGGTGCGTGATCTCTGCGGACAGTGGCGTGATCTCTGCAGACAGTGGCGCATGATCTCTGCGGACAGCGGTGCGTGATCTCTGCAGACAGTGGCATGATCTCTGCAGACAGCGGCGTGATCTCTGCAGACAGCGGCGTGATCTCTGCAGACAGCGGCGTGATCTCTGCGGACAGCGGCGCATGATCTCTGCAGACAGCGGCGTGATCTTTGCAGACAGCGGCGTGATCTCTGCAGACAGTGGCGCATGATCTCTGCAGACAGTGGCGTGATCTCTGCAGACAGTGGCGCATGATCTCTGCAGACAGTGGCGTGATCTCTGCAGACAGTGGTGTGATCTCTGCAGACAGTGGCGCGTGATCTCTGCAGACAGTGGCGCGTGATCTCTGCGGACAGCGGCGTGATCTCTGCGGACAGCGGCGTGATCTCTGCGGACAGAGGCGTGATCTCTGCGGACAGAGGCGTGATCTCTGCAGACAGTGGTGTGATCTCTGCGGACAGCGGCGTGATCTCTGCGGACAGAGGCGTGATCTCTGCAGACAGTGGCGTGATCTCTGCAGACAGTGGTGTGATCTCTGCAGACAGTGGCGCGTGATCTCTGCAGACAGTGGCGCGTGATCTCTGCGGACAGCGGCGTGATCTCTGCGGACAGCGGCGTGATCTCTGCGGACAGCGGCGTGATCTCTGCGGACAGCGGCGCGTGATCTCTGCAGACAGCGGCACGATCTCTGCGGACAGCGGCGAGTGAGCTCTGCGGACAGTGGTGTGATCTCTGCGGACAGCGGCGTGATCTCTGCGGACAGAGGCGTGATCTCTGCGGACAGAGGCGTGATCTCTGCGGACAGAGGCGTGATCTCTGCGGACAGAGGCGTGATCTCTGCGGACAGCGGCGTGATCTCTGCGGACAGTGGCGCATGATCTCTGCGGACAGTGGCGCATGATCTCTGCGGACAGAGGCGTGATCTCTGCGGACAGAGGCGTGATCTCTGCGGACAGAGGCGTGATCTCTGCGGACAGAGGCGTGATCTCTGCAGACAGCGGCGTGATCTCTGCGGACAGAGGCGTGATCTCTGCAGACAGCGGCGCATGATCTCTGCAGACAGCGGCGCTTGATCTCTGCAGACAGCGGCGCGTGATCTCGGCAGACAGCGGCGCGTGATCTCGGCAGACAGTGGTGCGTGATCTCTGCAGACAGTGGCGCGTGATCTCTGCAGACAGTGGCGCGTGATCTCTGCAGACAGTGGCGCGTGATCTCTGCGGACAGTGGCGCGTGATCTCTGCGGACAGTGGCGCGTGATCTCTGCGGACAGCAGTGCGTGATCTCTGCAGACAGTGGCGTGATCTCTGCAGACAGTGGTGTGATCTCTGCAGACAGTGGCGCATGATCTCTGCAGACAGTGGTGTGATCTCTGCAGACAGTGGCGCATGATCTCTGCAGACAGTGGCGTGATCTCTGCAGACACCGGTGCGCATCAAACGTGATCAGCTGTTAGTTTGTGAAACACGTTGACAGTGTGTGTGAAGCTATTGCTAATGCTAGCAGAGGCTACGTGCTGCTGGTTGAGATCTGACTGTAAACACCTGATCATTAACCCTTTACTGGTCCGACCCGTGTTCTGAAACTCTTCAGAACCACTGCAGTGCGCCTGTGCCTCAGTGTAGTGGAGCTTCATGCGGTGCTGTGTTCAGACCCCCTCTGCTTCTGCCTGCAGGTGCACCTTCAGGTTCCCCAGCACCAACATCAAGATCAGCTTCACAGCTCTGACCAGCGGGAAGAAGCTGAGGCGGGACGCCCCGGAGTCGCCGGTGAAGCCGGTGCCGCCCCACATCTCCCCCCTGACCATCAGCATCCCCAACAACATCGCCCACCTGATGAGCCCCCTGCCCTCCCCCACCGGCACCATCAGGTACCCGCCTCACGCTGCTGCACAGATGTGTTGAGCTGGCCCCGCCCCCGTGACCTTGAAGCCGCCCCGTGTGGGGATCAGCGCCCCCCACTCCCGTGTGGGAACAGCCCTGGCTGAGTCCAGTCGCTGCATGGTTGGCGGGGGCAGATCTGCAGATCCTCTCAGGTCCTGATCTCACCATCTGGCTACCAGCAGTCCCCGCCTAGCGGTGCTGTCTGCAGGTCATGTGATGTGTGAAGGTGCACACGCTAACGGTTGTGGTCGCAAACGGTTGTGGTTGCTAACAGTTCTGTGTTCTCTGCAGCGCCGCTAACTCCTGCCCCTCCAGCCCGCGAGGGGCGGGGTCTTCAGGTTACCGGATGGGGGGGCGTGTGGTCAGCTCCGCTGAGCTGCAGCTCATCAATGATAACTCCCAGCCCGACAACGACAAGGATGCCTCTGGGGGGGACAGTCCCAAGGTGAGTCCTGCTGGTCCCCCCCCCCCCGCACATCGTTCTGTCATCACGTTCCTGTCCCGCCCCCACAGGTCAGACTGTAGGTCTCCTTAGCGTGTTCTTCAGACAGCGTCTCTCTGGGACTCAAGGTTCAATTCTGACACAGGATTTAACAGGAAGTAGTGATGGACAGACCTGCTGACGCACAGGTGGGGGTGAGTCTGTCCATCTGTCCACCGCAGAGACAGAGACAGATGGTACTACAGATGGTAGTACAGATGGTACTACAGATAGTACTACAGATAGTACCACAGATAGTACTACAGACTCTACGGCGCTGAAGAACGCTGTAGAGTCCAGGACCAGGACCACAGGAGAGGAAAGAATTACCAGTTCCTAAAGACTTAGTCCCTCCTGAAGCACCAGTCCAGTACCAGTCCACTCCCAGTCCAGTACCGGTCCAGTACCAGTCCACTCCCAGTCCAGTACCAGTCCACTCCCAGTCCAGTACCGGTCCAGTACCAGTCCAGTACCGGTCCAGTACCAAACCACTTCCTGACCGTTACCAGTCCAGAGCCACCCAGTACCACTGCAGTACCGTGTAGTTTTGGGTCCTGCCCCAGGTGTTGTTGACCTTTGCCCCCCTGTCCCTCGCTGACCTTTGCCCCCTGTCCTTGACGTGGGTCTGGTTCTGGTCCACAGGATGAGTCCAAGCCCCCGTACTCTTATGCACAGCTGATCGTCCAGGCCATCACATTGGCGACGGACAAGCAGCTGACCCTCAACGGGATCTACAACCACATCACCAAGAACTACCCCTACTACCGCACCGCCGACAAGGGCTGGCAGGTGAGTCCCGGTCCCGGGGGTACCGGGCTGGCCCCGGATGGCCCGGCGCCAGCCTGACTCACCCGTCTCACCAGACTCACCCGTTTCACCCGTCTCACCCTCCCCGTCTCACCTGACTCACCCAACCCACCTGTCTCACCCTCCCCCTCTCTCCCGTCTCACCCGTCTCTGCTGCAGAACTCCATCCGTCACAACCTGTCCCTGAACCGCTACTTCATCAAGGTGGCGCGGTCCCAGGAGGAACCGGGGAAGGGCTCGTTCTGGAGGGTGGACCCCCCCTCCGAGGCCAAGCTGGTGGAGCAGGCCTTCAGGAAGAGACGGCCCCGGGGGGTCCCCTGTTTCCGGACCCCGCACGGACCCCTGTCCTCCAGGTACTCCCCCCCCCCCCCGCAATAAGCCTGGCGTACGGGGCTAGCTTACCCGTTAGCGCTAGCTGAAACCAGTACTGGTGCCCCGGGTCCTGGTGGGGGTTCCTCCTGTTCCACTCGGTTCTGACGGTACTTTGTCTCCCCAGGAGCGCCCCGGCGTCGCCCAATCACTCGGGGGTTCTCTCCGCCCACTCCAGCGGCGTGCAGACCCCCGACAGCCTATCACGAGAGGGCTCGCCCGTCCCCCTGGAGCTGGAGGCCCCCTGTGCCGCTGCCCCCGCCAGCGCCACGCCGGTCCAGCCCAAACTGGTCATCCAAGAAGCACGCTTTGCACAAAACACCCCAGGTATGGAGGCGGGGCGTGTCGGGGGACGGGGCTTGTGCTCAGGCGTTGCAGTGACATGTCGGTGCTCCTCAGCCCCCTCAGGGGGCCAGCCGGTCCTGATCGCGGTCCAGCGCCCCCTC
>NC_090791.1:255000-257500 GCF_040054535.1 Antennarius striatus
ATCTGTAGTAATATCTGTAGTAGTATCTGTAGTAACATCTGTACTAATATCTATAGTAATACATGTAGTAATATCTGTAGTAATATCTGTACTAATATCTATAGTAATATATGTAGTAGTATCTGTAGTAACATCTGTACTAATATCTATAGTAATATATGTAGTAGTATCTGTAGTAATATCTGTTCTAATATCTATAGTAATATATGTAGTAGTATCTGTAGTAACATCTGTACTAATATCTATAGTAATATATGTAGTAGTATCTGTAGTAACATCTGTACTAATATCTATAGTAATATATGTAGTAATATCTGTACTAATATCTATAGTAATATATGTAGTAGTATCTGTAGTAACATCTGTACTAATATCTATATTAATATATGTAGTAGTATCTGTAGTAATATCTGTACTAATATCTGTAGTAACATCTGTACTAATATCTATAGTAATATATGTAGTAGTATCTGTGGTAACATCTGTACTAATATCTATAGTAATATATGTAGTAATATCTGTACTAATATCTATAGTAATATATGTAGTAATATCTGTAGTAACATCTGTACTAATATCTATAGTAATATATGTAGTAGTATCTGTAGTAACATCTGTACCAATATCTATAGTAATATATGTAGTAGTACCCGTAGTAACATCTGCACTAATATCTATAGTAATATATGTAGTAACATCTGTACTAATATCTATAGTAATATATGTAGTAATATCTGTAGTGACATCTGTAGTAGTATCTGTAGTAACATCTGTAGTAATATCTGTAGTAATATCTGTAGTACTATATGCAGTAATATCTGTAGTAATATCTTTAGTAATATCTGTAGTACTATCTGTAGTAATATCTTTAGTAATATCTGTAGTAATATCTGTAGTACTATCTGTAGTAATATATGTAGTAATATCTGTAGTACTATCTGTAGTAATATCTGTAATAATATCTGTAGTACTATCTGTAGTAATATGTGTAGTAATATCTGTAGTACTATTTGTAGTAACATCTGTAGTAATATCTGTAGTACTATCTGTAGTACTATCTGTAGTAATATCTATAGTAATATCTGTACTAATATCTGTTTGTGTTTCTTCACAAACTTTTGATTGTTTTTTATTCATTGTCACGTGCTTTTTGATTGTCACCGTGTCTTTTTCAGTCATTATGATAATCAATCAATCAATCAATCAATCAGTCAATCAATCACCCTTTATTAGTCTATCTCTTAATCCCACCAGCAGACGTTCCAAAGTGTTTTAACAGACAGACAAACCCAACAGGACTCTTCTTGTTCTCTGGGGGGTCGAACTAACTCCTCTCTCACTGCAGCTTAGAACCAGCACACCTGTTGCTGATTGGTGGATTTTAATCAGACTGAATCACACAGGTGAGTCACACAGGTGAGTCACACAGGTGAATCACATAGGTGAATCACACAGGTGAGTCGCACAGGTGAATCACACAGGTGAGTCACACAGGTGAGTCACACAGGTGAGTCACACAGGTGAATCACACAGGTGAGTCGCACAGGTGAATCACACAGGTGAATCACACAGGTGAATCACACAGGTGAGTCACACAGGTGATCACACAGGTGAATCACACAGGTGAGTCACACAGGTGAGTCACACAGGTGAATCACATAGGTGAGTCACACAGGTGAGTCACACAGGTGAGTCACACAGGTGAATCACACAGGTGAATCACACAGGTGAATCACACAGGTGAATCACACAGGTGAGTCGCACAGGTGAATCACATAGGTGAGTCGCACAGGTGAATCACACAGGTGAATCACACAGGTCAGTCACACAGGTGATCACACAGGTGAGTCACACAGGTGAGTCACACAGGTGAATCACACAGGTGATCACACAGGTGAATCACATAGGTGAGTCGCACAGGTGAATCACACAGGTCAGTCACACAGGTGATCACACAGGTGAGTCACACAGGTGAGTCACACAGGTGAGTCACACAGGTGAATCACACAGGTGATCACACAGGTGAGTCACACAGGTGAGTCACACAGGTGAGTCACACAGGTGATCACACAGGTGAGTCACACAGGTGAATCACACAGGTGAGTCACACAGGTGAGTCACACAGGTGAGTCACACACCTGTGTGAACAGCACACCTGTGTCTCTCAGGAGGTCTCACGTCTTCAGACTCCCTGGTCGGAGCGTTTGACGCGACCCACCAGCTGGTACATCTGGACCAGAACCAGCTGGTTCTGATGGGAGGACGAGCGACCTGATCGGGGGGGGGGGGGGGTTTGGGGACCAACAGGAACCTCCAGAAGAACGAGGAGAAGAACCAATCAGCTCCGTCGACGATGCTCCGCTGGTTATTCCACCCTGAACCTGACCCGTGTCTTGGACCTGTTGCGACCTCTGACCCTTTGGTTACCAATCAGACCCATCGGGGGGGTGGGGGCGGCAGCCTCCAGGAATGCGGGCGGGTCCGGGTCAGGACGGTACGC
>NC_090791.1:262500-270000 GCF_040054535.1 Antennarius striatus
ACACACACACACACACACACACACACACACATACACACACACACACACACACACACACACACCTACATACACACACACACACACACACACACACACCTACACACACACACACACACACACCTACACACACACACACACACACCTACATACACACACACACCTACACACACATACACACACACACACCTACACACACACACACACACACACACACACACCTACATACACACACACACACACACACACACACACATACACACACACACACACACACACACACACACACACACATACACACACACACACACACACACACACACACACACACACACATACACACACACACACACACACACACACACACACACCTACATACACACACACACACACACACACACACCTACACACACACACACACCTACACACACACACACACACCTACATACACACACACACACACACACACACACACACACACACACCTACACACACACACACACACACACCTACACACACACACACACACACACACACACCTACATACACACACACACACACACACACACACACACCTACATACACACACACACACACACACACACCTACATACACACACACACACACACACACACACACACACACACACACACACACACACACACACACACCTACATACACACACACACACACACACACACACACACCTACACACACACACACACACACACCTACACACACACACACACACACACACACCTACATACACACACACACCTACACACACATACACACACACACACCTACACACACACACACACACACCTACATACACACACACACACACACACACACACACACACACACACACACACACACACACACACACACACATACACACACACACACACACACACACACACACACCTACATACACACACACACACACACACACACACACACCTACACACACACACACACCTACACACACACACACACACACACACACCTACATACACACACACACACACACACACACACACACCTACACACACACACACACACACACCTACACACACACACACACACACACACACACACACCTACATACACACACACACACACACACACACACACACACACCTACATACACACACACACACACACACACACACACACACACACACACCTACACACACACACACACACACATACACACACACACACCTACACACACACACACACACACACACACACACACACACACACACACACACACACACACACATACACACACACACACACACACACACACACACACCTACATACACACACACACACACACACACACACACACCTACACACACACACACACACCTACACACACACACACACACACACACACACACACACACACACACACACACATACACACACACACACACACACACACACACACACACCTACATACACACACACACCTACACACACATACACACACACACCTACACACACACACACACACACACACACACCTACATACACACACACACACACACACACACACACACACATACACACACACACACACACACACACACACACCCTTTATCTTCCTCACGGTGTAAACCTGGAGCCGCTTTTTTTGACTCCTCCCCAGCCACCCACGCCGCTCGCCGCTGCAGAGCTCCGCCCACGCCGCTCGCCGCTGCAGAGCTCCGCCCACGCCGCTCGCCGCTGCAGCGGTCAGAAATAGCGCCGCTGAGGAGGAGGAAGATTAAGCTGGAGCTCAGCGCCGCCGCTTGGAGCCGTTCGCTCCAGTCAGAGGAAACGTGGCGGGGGGCCGCGGCGGACAAGCTGATTGGCCGGCGTGTGGCGCTGAAAGTAGGTCGCGTTTACCAAAATACATCAGAGTGGGGCGTGAACTCTGATCACATGACCCCAGACGGCGTTGCCTAGAAACAGACACTGGTTCTCTGGGCTCACGGTGGCGTCTTCACGCCAGCAAACACGCGTGAAGCAGCAGGTACCCAACATGTATGACCTGAAACACGTGTCCCCGCCCCGGGGGCGTCACTGAGGCGTGTTCTGCTGCAGAACCAGACCAGAACCGCGTCAGGTTGCCTTCATCAGCCTCTTCATCACATCTGAGCTCCAGGCTTGAGGTTCACAGGTCCACCGGGTGGCCCCGGGTCAGAGCCGGTGGCCCCGGGTCAGAGCCGCTGGCCCCCGGGTCAGAGCCGCTGGCCCCGGGTCAGAGCCGGTGGCCCCGGGTCAGAGCCGCTGGCCCCGGGTCAGAGCCGCTGGCCCCCGGGTCAGAGCCGCTGGCCCCGGGTCAGAGCCGCTGGCCCCCGGGTCAGAGCCGCTGGCCCCCGGGTCAGAGCCGCTGGCCCCGGACTCGTGTGTGTGAGGCGGCGTAGCAGGGAGGTGTGGAAAGGGAAGGAGGCGGCGAGCAGAACAAGAGAGAGAGCATGTGCTGAGAAACGTGTGTGTGCGTGTGTTTCCACGCCGCCAGCATGTGACCAAGAGGGCACACAGAGGAGTCAGGAGAGCCTGATAGAAGCGTCTCCTCCGTGGGGGGGTGGGGGGTCATTAATTCTCTGATTTCCCGTTCAAATGCTTCCAGGAAAACAAAATTCCTGCTCTGAAATTGAGTTTGTGACGTTTGTTCTCCTGGAAACGAGTCCGACTCATCCTGTTACCAGAGGGTTGATCCTCTAGAGATGCACCAGAAGAAGAACCAGGAGGAGAACCAGGGGGAGAACCAGGAGGAGAACTAGGTGGATCCTTCAGCCTTGTCCTTCCATCACAGGGATCAGGGACTAGATGAACCCATGAGGGCTGGTCCAGAACATGGGTGCTGGTCTCGGGAGCCTGACCCTGTGACCTTCACCAGGTTTGCCTATGCTTGTCGTGACGGTGGAGCGGTGAGGTTCTGCGTCGGGCGGTCCAGCGCTGGTGGAGGCGGGTCTCTGTGGTCCTCTGTAAATGGAGCAGCGTGACGGATCACCTGAGTGGGAGGTGAGCGCTGAGAGCCTGAGTGGGATGTGAAGAACCTCCACCTCGTCCTCGGCGCTGCAGCTTCTCCTGAGAGGAGACATTCTCCAGGTTTGGTGTGGAACACAGCACAGAATCTAGAGTCACGTGACTCCAGGACCAGCAGGACCACCAGATCCAGAAGAACCTGGTCCAGATCAGACTCTGCTGGTGTTCTGCTCACACACCAACCCGTCTCCTCGCTGGAGGAGGTTCTTCATGAGAGCAGCTCATCGGACAGGTTCTTCCACTCGGGATGGAATGCGGTTCTTTTGTCTGCAGGCAGGACTTTCTGAGGGGTTCAGAGGAGCCCAGGGCCCCGGGGCCCATTGAGAAGATCAGTTTGTTCTGGAGGTGCCTTTGGGCCTGAGTGTCTGAGGACCAGCAGACAGGACGTGGTTTGCTGCTGTTTGGTAACGGGTTAGCCGTGATGCGTTACGTAACGGTTCAGCAGGGAGCAAAGCTGCTGGATTATCCTCCAACGTCCTCCAGCTGATCCTTGTCCCAGAAAGACGACCAGCGTCTGGAACCAGGATGGGTCTGGAACCAGGATGGGTCTGGAACCAGGATGGGTCTGGAACCGGGTTGGATCTGGAACTGGGTTGGGTCTGGAACTGGGTTGGGTCTGGAACTGGGATGGTTCTGAAACCGGGACGGGTCCGGAACAGGGATGGGTCTGGAACCAAGACGGGTCTGGAACCGGGATGGGTTTCATCTAGGGGCCAGATCAGTCCCTTGTGTTCCTGGATGAAGACGGTGAGGACGACTGCCATGCTAACTGCTATGCTAATATCTGGGAGACACCGGTCCAAACTGGTTTAATATCAGGAGACACGGATCCACATCCGGGTCACCTCTCCATGATTTTAGTCACTGACAAAATATTAGTTACAATAAAAACAGAAGTACTGAAGTGTAAATAAATGTGTTTAATGTTCTGGTGACTCGTTCCAGACAATCAACAAACATGTGATCGCTTTGATGTCAGACAAACAACAAACACTTGGTCACTTTCATGTCAGACAGACAACAAATGTTACTTTGATGTCATTTACAACAACAAACATAGTCGCTTTGATGTGAGACAAACAATAGACATGTGATCGCTTTGATGTCAGACAAACAACAGACATGTGATTGTTTTGATGTCAGACAACAAACATATGATCGCATTGATGTCAGACAATCAACAAACGTGATCGCTTTGATGTCAGACAAACAACAAACATGTGGTCACTTTCATGTCAGACAGACAACAAATGTTACTTTGATGTCATTTACAACAACAAACATGGTCACTTTGATGTCAGAGGCAGATGGATGATGATTTGTCACTTGTGAGGTCATGAGTGTGAGGTGTGGGGCGTGATTCCTCGTGTGTCGGGCTGCAACTGAGGCCGACGCCCTCTGGAGCTGGACAGGCCGGAGCTCACCTTCAACAGGAGCTGGTGGAGCTGACGCCCGCTGACGGCCCAACTCAATAACACAACAATCTTATGAAAACCCGTTGCCCCGGGCAACAGGTTTTTGTGCTGCCAGACTTGAGGAGAGGTTTTCAAAGCGCTGCATGTCCTCAGTTCACTCCGCCACGGTGGTTTGGGGTCATCCTGCGCCGCTCAGCTGACTGCGGAACAACAGCCGTCTGTTCGTCTCCACGTCACGGATTCCCTCCCCAGGAGCATCTCAGGTCAATCCCTTCAAACATGGCCCCCGGGTTCCAGCACACCTGAACGCAGATCGGATGTCTGCTGACTGGACCCCAGTGACGCAGTAATAACCTATGACCTCTGCAGCCCGCGTCCACCTACCCTCCAGCCTGATGGGCGTGTTCTTGGGAGCGGATGCGTGTTCTGGTGCTCAGACGTGTGAATCGTTCACTGTGATCACAATCTGGAGCTCCATCAATAAACCCGTGAAGCCCTCAGACGCCGTGACGAGGGCATCTGGGGTGAGTCCAGGCCCGGTCCAGGCAGCTGATTGGTTCGATGCGGCCAGGAAGCATCAGGAGGAGCTAACGGCTAATTCTGCTCATAGCTTCACAGCTCAATTCACAGAATCCAGATAATGTTAGCTTCGTGTTTACATCACTAGCGCTAACATTATCATTATAGACAGATGACTGATGTTGTCTAGTAGTCTGACCTAACCTAACTCTAAACTAACCAAATCTAATCTAACCTAACCCTAGACTAACCTAACCCTAGACTAACCTAACCTAACCCTACACTAACCTAACCCTACACTAACCTAACCCTACACTAACCTAACCCTACACTAACCCAACCCTAGACTAACCTAACCTAACGTAACCCTAGACTAACCTAACCCTAGAGTAACCTAGCCTAAACCCTAACCTATACTAACTCACCTAACTTAACTAACCTAACCCTAACCTAACTAACCTAACCCTAACCTAATCCTAGACTAACCTAACCCTAACGTAACTCTAAACTAACCTCATCCTAACCTAACCTCACCTAAACTAGTTAGTTTAGGGTTAGGTTAGTTAACCTAACCCTAGACTAACCTCACTCTAACCTAATTCAACTAACCTAACCCTGACCTAACCCTAGACTAACATAACTAACCTAAACCTACAATAACCTAACCCTAACCTAACCCAAACTAACCCTAACCAAACCTAACCTGACCCAAACTAACCCTAACCAAACCTAACCTGACCCAAATTAACCCTAACCAAACCTAACCTAACCAAACCTAATCCAAACTAACCCTAACCAAACCTAACCTAACCCAAACTAACCCAAACTAACCCTAACCTAACCTGACCCAAATTAACTCTAACCAAACCTAACCTAACCAAACCTAATCCAAATTAACTCTAACCAAACCTAACCTAACCAAACCTAATCCAAACTAACCCTAACCTAACCCAACCTAATCCAAACTAACCCTAACCCCGGACGGATGACATCATCTCTGTGACTCGCTCCAGCCTGACTCCGCCCACCACTGAAAGTAGGTCAAGTTGAGCTTCAGTCATTGGTTGAGAGACTTCACACACATCACACGAAAAACACACACAACCGGTCCGGCTGGGCGTGGTCCGTGTTGGGCCACCTGAACAGGTTACACGTATGAACTGATGACGTCATAGACCCGTAAAGACGGTCGCCTTGGACGCGGCACTGGGATTGGACGCTGTCTCTTTAAGGTCGGGCGTCGTCAGCAGATGAGCTGCGCCTGGGCCAGGTGTGATTGGTCCATAAATACCTGCAGCGCTCAGCAGCCTGCGGTGGCTGGGGATGTGGGCGGGGGGGTGTGTGTGTTTGTGTTCTGCTGGGTGGGGCGTGAGCCAATCAGAACGGAGTGTTTTCACTCAGGAGTTGTGGACCGACACGCAGGAAACCGCAGTTTCATTCTGCTTTGGTGGTTGAACCTGTTGGTGGAGGCCGGCTCCAGAACGCGGCCTGAGGCTGGCCACGCCCACAAGAATCACCTGTGCAGGTTATTTATAAAAGAGATTCAATCTTCAAACGAAAGAATCTGAACTGGAATGAATTCATGTTGGATAATATTTATTTAAAGCATTAAAGGAACTCGTGTTGGACTCAAACTGACAAAATATGAAAATTACAATAAAGCTAAAATAAAGGAGGTAAAACCAGAAGGTTCACAAGAGAACCCGTTCCACAGCAGCAGCTGAGCGGTTTCGCTCTCGATCGGGGGATAAATCCCGTCAGGACCGGATTTGGGGATCGAACCCATTTGTCCGACGGTCCTGAAGGCACCACGGTCCTGAATGAATGTCCGTTTCCCCCTGAACGCGCCGCCCCGCCCTCCCGGCGCTCTGACGTCACCGCGCAGGGCTCCTCACATGGCCCGGGGAGTGGAGAGGCTCCGCCCCCCCCGTCCTGCTCCAGCCCGCCGCCCGCCCGTCGACAGACCGCCAGCCGCCCGCCGCCCCGCTCCGAGCCCCGCGACCTGCCTCCCGTCCGGGCGTCGTTCCCTCCGCGTTGCGTGGATCCCGCGGGCCGGTGGCCGTTCGGTGTCGCGTGTCCGCTCCGTTCTCCGGTTGTCCTTCAGCGGGAAAATGTCCCGACCTCTGCCCGCCGGCGCCTTCCTGCCGCCGACCCACGGCGTCCTCAAGTCGCTGCTGGAGAACCCGCTCAAGCTGCCGTTCCAGCACGATGAAGGTGAGCCCCCCCCCCCCCCGCCGCCCGGTCCGGTCCGGTCCGCTCCGGTCCGCTCCGGGCCACCGGCGGGTCCGATCCGGACGAGGCGCAGCTGCCGCCGGAGCCGAACGGAGAGGATTACCGTAGAATCACCGGACGGAGCGCGCGACGCGGCGCAGATCCGACCGACAGGTGGATGAAGCCGAGCGCGTGACCGTCCGTCTGATGACGTCACGTCTTTGAACCTGACGGTCAACTTGTGTTTTTTTGTGTTTTCCGTTCGGTTCTGGTCGTGATGCCGCCGCCGGCCGGTAGAGGGCGTCGTTCCGCC
>NC_090791.1:272500-290000 GCF_040054535.1 Antennarius striatus
CCTTCCTGCTCCCCCTCCCTTTCTGCTGCTCCCCCCTCCCTTCCTGCTCCCCCCTCCCTTTCTGCTGCTCCCCCCTCCCTTCCTGCTCCCCCCACCCTTTCTGCTGCTCCCCCCTCCCTTCCTGCTCCCCCCTCCCTTCCTGCTCCCCCCTCCCTTCCCGCCACTCAGAGCACAGACTGTTCTCACATGGACTCTGGTGTGCTGGGTCACGTTTGGAGGGGGGGGCACCTCCCAGACCAGCCCCGCCCACCAGCAGCAACAACAACAACAGAGAGACAGATTGTTCAAGCAGGAGGCCCCGCCCCCTCAGAGCTGCTGCAGGAGGCCCCGCCCCCTAAAGGCAGTGGCAGGAGGCCCCGCCCCCTAAAAGCAGCTGCAGGTGGCCCCGCCCCCTCCGGATTAGGTCGTGGTCTCCTTCAGACACCAGACAGAGGAACCCTCTTGCCCTTTGACCCGAGCGGCGCTGCTGAGGCTGCAGGTGACCCACAATGCACCAGGTCAGGGGTCAGAGCGCCTTATCAGTCCCTGATTGCTCAGACAAACAGCTGGCTGGTTCCGTCTGTCGGGGGAGGGGCCTTGCGCCAGGTCGGGGGTCTTGATTGGACCGTTTCCTGTTCTGAGGTCAGACCTGTACAGGTGATTAAAGGGTGGGCGGGTCACATACAGTGGGAGGCGGAGCCTCACAGGGTTTTTATTGTTTCTGAATTTAGAGTCCTGACAGAATCTGAAGTTTAACCCGAGTGATGTCATCATGATGTCATTGTGATGTCATCACGATGTCAGTCATTTCACTGTGATGTCATCATGATGTCACGGTGATGGTGGCTCAGGTGTGTGATGGAGGCTGGTTGGTTCCACTGGTCCAGGTCTTCTGGTGTTGTGGCTCCACCTGCTGGTCAGAGGGGGAACTGATCAGAACCAGCAGACTGAACGCTGACTGGTCGGCAGGTTCCTGTAACCTTTGACCTTCTGCTCACAGCTGTTCTTCTTGTGGTCCTGCAGCTCTGCCCTCGGCCCGGGACACCCCCAGCCCCATCGACCCCGAGTCCATCCAGGTACCCCTGACCTACGAGCCCGACCCGGCCGACCTGGCGCTGTCCAGCGTCCCGGGTCAGGAGATGTTCGACCCCCGCAAGCGCAAGTTCTCCGCCGAGGAGCTGAAGCCCCAACCCATGATCAAGAAGGCCCGCAAGGTGTTCATCCCCGAGGACATGAAGGTGAGGGGGGGGCAAGGTGTTCATCCCCGAGTACATGAAGGTGAGGGGGGGGCAGAGTAGAAAGTTACTGACTGACCTTAGCATTAGCGTTGTTGACAGCCACTCACCGCTAGCTGCTGTTGAGCTCCGCCTCTTTAACCCCGCCCCTCTGCTCCCCCAGGACGACCGGTACTGGGCCCGGCGCAGGAAGAACAACGTGGCGGCCAAGCGGTCGCGGGACGCGCGGAGGCTGAAGGAGAACCAGATCGCCATCAGGGCGGGGTTTCTGGAGAAGGAGAACGCCGCGCTGCGATTGGAGGTCGCCGACATGAGGAAGGAGCTGGGCCGCTGCCGGAACATTGTGGCCAAGTACGAGGCGCGGCACGGCCCGCTGTGAGCCCCGCCCCCGCCACGCCCCTCCGCCTTGAAGGACGTCTCTTTGGTGGCTCCACCCCCTGCCCCGCCCCCAGTACGATCGTTTGGTCACGAGTTTCCGTTGTTCTGCGTTCTGTCTGAAAAGACCCGACAGAGTCCTGACACACACCTGAGGAGTACAGAGCTGCCCCGCCCCCGCTCCCGGCCCTGCCCCCTTCAGACTGGTTTTCTACGCCGCAGCTCGTGTCGGTGTAACGCGTCCGGATCCAATCCCGCGTCCAATCGTTTCTCCCAAACATCCGCCATGACTCAGCAATAACCCTGAGCGGAACGCCGTCACTCCTGGTTGTCGCCGGGTTGCTCCGCCTCCTATTTATCCACCGTTTTCCTTCCTCAGATGGAGACGTATATGAGTCTATATAGATATGTAAACATGTATTCTGTTAGCGTTAAAGCTCCGCCCCCTCTAGCCGCCACCTCCTTTCTCCGCCCCGTTTAGCCGCCTCCTTCTTTTCAGCATGACTCGATGCTTTCTGTCCTGCGGAGCGAGACGCGACCCCTGACCTGCAGTTGTTGATACTTGTTTTTGCTTAGCGTGATTAGTCCGTGTTGATTTAGGATCCGTGGCTCGGCGCCGCCCCCCAGCGGTGGGGTGTGAATGTAGCGGAGGTGACGTGGCGTGGAGCCGCTGCTCCAGGTGTGACAGGTGAAGGTGTTTCTAGAGCTGGTGTGTTTTGTACAGTATTTTTCCTATCAGTACTGATGATGTATTTTAACGGCACAACAGATTAAAGAATAAACAACACGCGTGTGGTCTCTGTCAGCACACGCCTCAGGGCGGGGTCACTGTCGCTCCTGCTGTGGCGCCCCCTTCAGGCCCCAGCAGGAACTGTTAAACCCCTCAGCAGCAACGACCACGCCCCCAACACGATGAAGATGATGAAGGTGAGTTTGTGTGGCGTGATTGGCTGAAGCTGCGATGAAGGGTGGGAACCTACAGCTGGTGGCTGCTGCTCTGTGATTGGCTGGTTCATTGCAGTCCCTGAAGCTGTGTGAAGGATCGATGGACCAGGATGAGACCCGGTTCTGATGGAACCGACCCGAAGATTTAATAACTACATATCCCATGGTCCTCCTCTTTGAGCGATGCTATGCTAACTAGCTTCATGTGGTGGTGATGGTGGTACAACCTGGACTCAATGACGACCTGCAGCCGGGGGGGGGGGGCGTTACTACTTTTATTGTCATGTATGAATCACAGTGCACACAATATGAGGCCCTGAGGGCGGGGTCACATGACCACGACACACAACCGGTAGGAAACACACCCACAACACACCAGTGAGAACACACACACACACACACACACACACACACAATGGAGAACCCGCTTCAACGGGGGAACCGCTGGAAATGTGGGAATAGACTAGTGTGACCACACACACACCGTCAGGTACCAGCTGCCACCAGCGGGGGGCGCCGGCGGCTCAGAACTGACCCGCTCCAGTGAGTCCAAACAGCTGACCTGCTGCCAGCCAAGGGTCAAAGGTCGGCTGGTTCAAACGCTGGCATCTTTATTTAAATCAAACGTGTTCCTGCCCCCCAGCGGGACCAGACCCGCCCCCCAGCACCTTGTTCGGTGTCCCCAGTGTTTGACCCTCCAACTGCTGTGGGGGCCCCCGGGGGCCCAGAGTGGAATGTGACTGATAGAAACTCAGTCAGGCCGTCAACATGGATGTGTCTTTGGTCCCCCCCCCAGTTTGTCTGTTAGAAAACAGTAAACAATCCACCAGCGACCGGCGCCGCTCCAGGGTGTGGCCTTCCCTCGGGTGGTCACAGGCGGGACGGGGCGGGGCCAGGGGCCCGGTAAAGGTACCTCCAGATGGCGTAGTAGTGAACGGCGGCCGCCAGCGCCACGAACACGTGCCAGATGGCGTGTGCGAACGGGATCACGCCGTCACACTTGAAGAAGAACACGCCCACGCAGTATATCAGGCCCCCCCACGCCAGCTCCTGGAGGCCCTCCGTGTTGGTCTGGAGGTCACCACAAAGGTCAGCACAGGTGAGTACGTGTTCATGTGTGTGTTCATACGTGTGTGTGTTCATGTGTGTGTTCATGTGTGTGTGTGTGTTCAAACGTGTGTGTTCGTACGTGTGTGTGTTCAAACGTGTGTGTGTATGTGTGTGTTCATGTGTGTGTGTTCATGTGTGTGTTCATGTGTGTGTGTTCAAACGTGTGTGTATGTGTGTGTTCATGTGTGTGTGTTCATGTGTGTGTGTTCAAACGTGTGTGTTTGTACGTGTGTGTGTGTTCAAACGTGTGTGTATGTGTGTGTTCAAACGTGTGTGTTCATGTGTGTGTGTTCATGTGTGTGTGGTCATGTGTGTGTGTTCATGTGTGTGTTCATGTGTGTGTGTGTGTTCAAACATGTGTGTTCATACGTGTGTGTTTGTATGTGTGTGTGTTCATGTGTGTGTGTTCAAACGTGTGTGTTCATGTGTGTGTGTTCATGTGTGTGTTCATGTGTGTGTGTTCATGTGTGTGTGTTCATGTGTGTGTTTATGTGTGTGTGTTCATGTGTGTGTGCTCATGTGTGTGTGTTCATGTGTGTGTGTTCATGTGTGTGTGTTCATGTGTGTGTGTGTTCATGTGTGTGTGTTCATGTGTGTGTGTTCAAACGTGTGTGTTCATGTGTGTGTGTTCATGTGTGTGTTCATGTGTGTGTTCATGTGTGTGTGTTCATGTGTGTGTGTTCATGTGTGTGTGTTCATGTGTGTGTGTTCATGTGTGTGTGTTCATGTGTGTGTGTTCATGTGTGTGTGTTCATGTGTGTGTGTTCATGTGTGTGTTCCTGTGTGTGTGTTCATGTGTGTGTGTTCCTGTGTGTGTGTTCATGTGTGTGTTCATGTGTGTGTGTTCATGTGTGTGTGTTCATGTGTGTGTGTTCATGTGTGTGTGTTCATGTGTGTGTGTTCATGTGTGTGTGCTCATGTGTGTGTGTTCATGTGTGTGTGTTCATGTGTGTGTGTTCATGTGTGTGTGTTCATGTGTGTGTGTTCATGTGTGTGTGTTCATGTGTGTGTGTTCAAACGTGTGTGTTCATGTGTGTGTGTTCATGTGTGTGTGTGTGTTCATACGTGTGTTACCATGGAGACGAGGACAGCGGCGGGCAGGAAGCCCATACTGAGGTAGAAGAGCAGCTCCACCACCTTGTACCTGTGGAGGAAACAGAAAGCGGGTCACACGTTAGCGTGCAATCACACCCCCACCCTGCCCTGCCCCTGAGCAGCTCAGCCCTGATTGGGCGAGCCGGTCACGTGACTCACTTCTCGTGGTAGAGGACGACGTAGAGCGTTCCAGCGACCGCCATCAGCCACACCAGCCAGCGCATGTGGGCCGCCAGCGGGCCCAGCTCCCGCAGGGTCAGCCTGCGAGACAGGGACCGGGTCAGCGCCCCCCCACCAGCACCCCCCCACCCCCCGCCGGCCAGACACTCACCAGGGCGTGTACGAGGCGGCGATGAAGAAGTAGATCACCACCCTGTCGCACATGTGGAAGCACTGCTCCACCGACCTGCAACAGGGGTGAAAGGTCAGACAGGTTCCCCGTCCCCAGCCCCCCCGTCTTCGGCCCCCCTACCTCATGTGGCTCTTCTTCCAGGTGACCACGTGGAACACGGTGGACACCAGGAACAGGGCGCACAGCCCCAGCCCGTACACCCAGGCCGTCAGCCGCTGCCAGCCGCTGTCCGCCAGGCGGTGCAGCGTCGCCATGCCGACGAAGGCCGGCGCGATGAGGAGCTGCACACACACGAACACACACACACGAACACACACACACACACACACGAACACACACACACACACACACGTCAGGGCATGTCCCGCCGCCCGATGGGGGGCAGAGGACACACTCACCGCGTGCGTGTAGCAGTTAGCGGCGTGCTCGTAGCCGGTGGGCTGGTAGCGGCGGTTAGCCGCCGGCCGCCGGTTCATGAACCTAGAGACACACACACACACACACACACACACACACACACACACACACACACACACACACACACACACACACACAGGAACAGATCTGTGTTCTTTTATTCAGGTCTAGATGAATGCTCGTATCTGATTGGCTGCTGACAGCAGGTTCCAGCTCTGTGACGACCACCTCTTCACGTTACGGAATGATTACAGGTGATAAATCACGGACCAGAAGTGACGCATCCCGCTCCCCCGGTCCAGAGGTTCCGGGTCGGAGCCACCGGACCGGGGCCACCGGGCCGCTCCTTACCTCTGGAGGCTGTTCACCCGCTTCATCTCCCCGCAGGCCGCGAAGCAGAGCCCGGCAGAGCGCAGACAAGGACCGGCGTCAGTCAGGGAGCCGAACGGAAGGCCTAGCATGAGCTACCGCGATGCTACTCAAGCTAACGTCCCCCCCGCTGCGACCTACAGCCCCCGCTTCAGCCGCTTCCTCGGCAGCATCCTGTCCCGGTACCGGCTCACGGTCCCGCCGTCACGTGACAAACATCCACCAGCATCACCGGCGGCCGGAACCCCCCCGCTGCCCGCGGCTCCTCCCTCACAGACGGTCTGCTGCCGGCCAGCAGCTCGCTGCTCTCCGGCTGCTGCTGGAGCCCCGCCCGGTGGAGAGACGCTGAGGGACAGCCCTCCAAGCCAATCAGCGTCCAGACGGGGCGGAACCACACCAATCAGAGACCAGGTAGGCGGAGCCATTCCGTCCGGACGTTTAAAATGTTCAAAACGTTTACTTTCAGGCGTAAATGACTTCAGGTGTGGTCGCCGTAACTCTTCTTCTGTGGTGGAGGAAGTGTTCCCTGTTCGCTGTGTCACTACATTTACATGGTGACAGTTTATAGCTGGTAATCAATAAGGATCAATGATTATTAATCAGTAATATACTGTACATATAGTGTGGAGCTCAAACTGATGAATTATTGATGAAGCGGCCCGCCCTGTCAACACATAGACGTATTGATCCCGGGTCACATGCTGTGTTTGTTCGTGAAGAACCTGATATTGATTATGGATCTGTATTGATTGTGGTGACGCAGCTCTATCGTGTTCTAGTTGCTGGAGGCCATAAGTCGGAGCGACAGTGACGTCTCGAGGTGGAGCCCGCTTACATAACGGCTCTGAATGTGAGCAGGGCCTCTGGGGGCCCCAGGGCCTTTATGGTGGTCAAAGTTCAACCCTCTGCTGGGCCCCCTCCACAAAGGAGTTCTGAGCTCTGGAATACTCAGTCAGAAAGACGTGAAGCAGGAGACAGAAGGGGGCCTACATGGTCCTCAATCAATCAATCAGCTGATCAATCAATCCAGCCATCAATCAATCAGTCAGTGAATCAATCAATCAATTAATTAACCACTTTAAACTGGCTGTGATTGTGGGTCAGTTATGGAACGGCCCAGTCTGGGGAGGCACATGGGGGGGTAAAGAGGCTTTGTGGGTCACGTGACCAGGTTAACCGGCTCTCTAATTGGTTTAGGGCTTGATGCCTGAGTGCAGTGGACAGATTGACCTGATGGACAGCCGACAGATCAAGGGGGGGGACACACACGATGACATCACAGGAAGTCAGAAAAACTCATTATTTAAATGTAGAATCAAACATCTGTTCGTCTGAACTGGGGGGGGGGGGGGTCCTACAGGCGTGTCTCTGGGGGCGTGTCTCTGATGAGCTGGGTCTGAAACCCTCTCCTGATTGGTCGAGTGTTTCACATGTTCTAGGTGTTCAACACGCTGGTGTCACTGGCGGTCTGCCAGTGATGGTGATGGTGATGGTGATGATGGTGATGATGATAATGATGGCGATGATGATGGTGGTGATGATGATGATGATGATGATGGTGATGATGATGATGGTGATGATGATGATCTGATGATGGTGATGATGATGATGGTGATTGTGATGGTGATTGTGATGATGGTGATGATGATAATGATGGTGATGATGATGATGATGGTGATAGTGATGATGATGATGGTGATGACAATAATGATGATGATGATTGTGATGGTGATAATGATGGTGATGATGATGGTGGTGATGATGGTGATGATGATGATGGTGATGATGATGATGGTGATGATGGTGATGATGATGATGGTGATGATGATGGTGATGATGGTGATGATGATGATGATGATGGTGGTGATGGTGATAGTGGTGATGATGGTGATGATGGTGATGATGATGGTGATGATGGTGATGATGATGGTGATGATGGTGATGATGGTGATGATGATGGTGATGATGGTGATGATGGTGATGATGATGGTGATGATGATGGTGATGATGGTGATGATGATGGTGATGATGGTGATGATGATGGTGATGATGGTGATGATGGTGATGATGATGGTGATGATGATGGTGATGATGGTGATGATGATGGTGATGATGGTGATGATGGTGATGATGGTGATGATGATGGTGATGATGATGATGGTGATGATGGTGATGATGGTGATGATGATGGTGATGATGATGGTGGTGATGGTGATATTGGTGATGATGGTGATGATGGTGATGGTGATGATGATTGTGATGATGGTGATGATGATGGTGATGATGATGGTGATGATGGTGATGATGATGGTGATGGTGATGATGATAATCAGGGTTGGGCAGGCATCAGGACAGGGCCATGACCGGACCTTCACTTCCTGTAAAAAAAGCAGGGTTTCCTGGAAGGGGGCGGGGGATGTGCCAGGAAGGAACCAATGACATTTGTAGAGCTGAAGAAGCAGGTGAGGTGGGGCCCCAGAAGCTAACAGGCTAACACCGTCACCTCCATTCAGGTGTCACTGGAAGTCTCCGCCCACTGGACTCAGCCAATAGGAATCCATCTGGTTTTAGACCCTCTGAAGGGTCTGACCGGTTCAGGCTCAGAGCGCCGAGAAGCACGGAGGCCTTGAAGGCATCATCTCTGTCAGCAGGTCTCTGGTTACTCAGTAAACACGCTAATCACTCACACGTTTACACGGCTTATCGCCACGGAAACCAGTGATAAGGAAAAGGAAGCTTTGGTCTGAGCTTCGCAATGAACACCTGATTCACCTGAAGATGATGTCACACGTCACATGACAGTATGAAAACATTAAATGATGTGTTCAAGTGGGTCATTCCAAACTACAATAAACTACAACAAAGTGTGATTGATTAGTGTCTGATTGATCAGGGTTTGGTTGATTGAGGTCTGATCGTTCTGTGTGCCATTGATCAGGTCTCGGTAACAGATATTGATCCCTGCGGTGCCCGCTGAACGTCAACCGTCGTCTGAACCTTCGGCCCCAACAGACTGCGGTTGTCATGGTAACGCCTGCTGGGGCGTGCCAGTTTGTGATGTCATGCGTGTATGTTTGATCAGCTGTTCGGTTCTGACACACGTGAGGGGGTTATTGATCGCTGCTCTCTGAACTGCAGTCATCAATCACATAACAGCGTTATCTCTGCTGGGGTCAAAGTCCACTGGAGACGTGTTCATCCCCCAGGACAGACCTGTCTGTTATTACCCCCCAGGACAGACATGCCCTGTCGTTACCCCCCAGGACAGACCTGTCTGTTATTACCCTCCAGGACAGACCAGCCTGTTGTTACCCCCCAGGACAGACCTGTCTGTTATTACCCCCCAGGACAGACCAGCCTGTTGTTACCCCCCAGGACAGACCTGTCTGTTGTTACCCCCCAGGACAGACATGCCTGTTGTTACCCCCCAGGACAGACATGCCCTGTCGTTACCCCCCAGGACAGACCTGTCTGTTATTACCCCCCAGGACAGACATGCCCTGTCGTTACCCCCCAGGACAGACCTGTCTGTTATTACCCCCCAGGACAGACCAGCCTGTTGTTACCCCCCAGGACAGACCTGTCTGTTATTACCCCCCAGGACAGACCTGTCTGTTATTACCCCCCAGGACAGACCAGCCTGTTGTTACCCCCCAGGACAGACCTGTCTGTTATTACCCCCCAGGACAGACATGCCTGTTGTTACCCCCCAGGACAGACATGCCCTGTCGTTACCCCCCAGGACAGACCTGAGCGTCTGTCTTTGCCCCCCCGGCTGCCAGCTAAAGGGATCTGAGCTGCTACACACGTGTGGCAGGCTCTTACCGTGTCAGTAGGGGCCCCTGGGGGTCCGTCACTGCCATGGTCCTGGGGGAGGAAGTAGTGGTGAGAGAGTTCAAAGGTCAGGGGCGGGGCGGCGCCGGGGGGCGGGGCCTGGCTCAGACCATGGTGCTCTTCTTCTGCGTGGGCTGGTGGTAGGTGGCGATCATATTGGCTGCGTCCCAGCGCCCCCCCGCCGCGGGGGGGCTCTGCATCACCACCAGGCGGATGGGGGACGGCGCCGGGGGGTCGGGGGCGTACTCCTGGGCGGGGTCTTTTCCCCGGCAGTCGTACAGCACGCAGGAGATGAGGAAGACCAGCAGCAGGATGACGTAGCTGGCGATCAGGATGCACAGGTTGAGCGTCACCGGGTCGATCTCCTGGTAGTTCTCCAGGAAGCCCATGGGGGGGCCTCGGGGGGGCCTTGCCACACGGGGGGGGGCCGGGCCACAGAGGATGGGAGTACGAGGAGCCGCTGGAGACCGGGTCCGACTGAACGTGTGACTGAAGCGGCTGAGAATCCTCTGCAATCTGCCCCCCCTCACCTCCTGCCCCGCCCCCGCCTCTCCGTTTCAGACGCGCGCCGGCGATACGAGGCTTTGTGGTAAAAATACTTTAATCCACTCCCCAACCCCCCATCTACACTCCCATTTCCAACCCTAAGCCTCCGATGTGTGTGTGTGTGTGTGTGTGTGTGTGTGTGTGTGTGTGTGTGTGTGTGTGTGATTGTGTGTGTGTGTGTGTGTGTGTGTATGTGTGTGTGTGTGCGTGTGCGTGTGTGTGTCTGTGTGTGTGTGTGTGTGTGTGTGATTGTGTGTGTGTGTGTGTGTGTGTGTGTGTGTGATTGTGTGTGTCTGTGTGTGTGTGTGTGTATGTGTGTGTGTGTGTGTGATTGTGTGTGTGTGTGTGTGTGTGTGTGTGTGTGTGTGTGTGATTGTGTGTGTGTCTGTGTGTGTGTGTGTGATTGTGTGTGTCTGTGTGTGTGTGTGTGTATGTGTGTGCGTGTGTGTGTGTGTGTGATTGTGTGTGTGTGTGTGTCTGTGTGTGTGTGTGTATGTGTGTGTGTGTGCGTGTGTGTGTGTGTTACTGTGTCTGTGTCTGTGTGTGTGCGTGTGTGTGTCTGTGTGTGTGTGTGTGTGTGTGATTGTGTGTGTGTGTGTGTCTGTGTGTGTGTGTGTGTGTGTGTGATTGTGTGTGTGTGTGTGTGTGTGTGTGTGTGTGATTGTGTGTGTGTGTGTGTGTGTGTGTGTTCTAATCTTAATCTTGATTGTGGGCGGGGCTTGGCGTTGGACGCCATCTGGCGCTCAGATCATGCTAACATGCTAGCAGGAGATTAATCCCCACAGGAGGAGGGTCATGATGTCATGATGATGTAATCTGGATGGATTACAGCCCCCCCGTCAGGGAGCAGGGAACCAGATGGGATCATCTGTGACGAATGAACTGACAGCAGCAGAAACAGGAAGTGACTTTAAGGTGGAGCCTGTCTGACAGGAAGTTGATTGGTCCAGATAAACCTGACGGTGACACGCCTCCTCAGAGCGTTAGCTGGCGTGCTAACCTGAACAGCTCTGAGGGGTCACCTGTGGTTAAACACGCCATCAACCACCAAATTATAAATACGGGCAAGAAGTCCCGCCTCCTGACCTGTTGCCCCGCCTCCTGCTCGTTGCACCTACATTCACTTTCATTAGTTTTCACTGTTCAACAGCAGAGATCTTGTAGGTTCTGGTTGCCGTGGGTTACGGGTTTTTACTGTCCTTCAGGGAAAAAAAACTGTCCTATGTGTTGTTGTTTCTTTGTTTTCTTTGTTGTTTGTGTTGTTTGTGTTGTTGTTTCCTTGTTGTTAGTTTGTTGTTTGTGTTGTTGTGCTGCTGCAGCACATGGCCAGCAGGGGGCAGCAGAGAGCAGCAGCTCAGCCTCTCCTTCAGTCTATGTATCAGTTTCAACGTCTGGAGGTGAAATTGGTCCATTTATTGATTATTGATTATTGATCAGACTGACAATAATCTAGAGTTGCGACTAGGGTTGCGCGGGGGGCGGGGGGGTCAGACCCCGGTGGACGTCAGCAGACCCAGGAGTTCTAAAAACAGCAGCGGGGGGAGGAAGGCGCCGCCGTCCTGGATGTTTGTGTTGTGGTGAACTCAGGAGGTCATTGGCTCTTCTGTGTATGCCCCGCCTCCTGGGTGGAGTCTCTCCTGCTGGTAACTCAGGGAGACACCCCCCCCCCAGGCCGGTGCCAGGGAGTCCGGTCCCTGGCTGGACCCAGAGGCGCTCAGAGCGGACGTGTTCCTCCCCCCAGCGTGAAGCTGCACCTCCGGCTGCGATCACACGCACCCAGAACTGACCTTTGACCCCCACACCAACAAACCCAAAGCCGAACCCCGACACCAGCCGTGATGGTCTGGAGGGGGGGCGTGATCCGACTCAGTGATCAGTTAAACACAATGATGTTCCTTCTAATCACAGATCAATCAGGTCGATCGGTTTGTTCTTCCTCCAATCAGGAACATCAAGGTCACGCGTGTGAAGTTTGTTTCTTCTATGACTGGGTTTCAGAATTCCTCAAGTGGGGTTTGTTGTTTTAAGTCGACGCCCCTGCCCTGTGATTGGTTCCAGATGGTTCTGTGGAGGAGGCGTGGCCTCGTCTATCAGACCAGAAGATCCTGAACGGAAAAGTCTTGAGAAACGTTGTTTTACAGAACCGAGTGTGAGGTCTGGGTCAGACCCATCAGCGTGTTAATAATAATAATAATAGACCTTTATTGTCCCACAGTGGGGAAATTTGCTAATTTTCTCATGTTCTCATGTTGTTATGTACTAATTTTCATGTTCTCGTGTTCTTATGTTCTCATGTTCTAGTCTTCTTATGTACAAATTTTCTCATGTTCTCCTGTTCTCGTCTTCTCATGTACTAATTTTCTCATGTTCTCATGTTCTTGTGTTCTCATGTTCTTATGTTGTTATGTACTAATTTTCATGTTTTCGTGTTCTCATGTTCTCATGTTCTCATGTTCTAGTCTTCTTATGCATTAATTTTCTCATGTTCTCGTGTTCTCATGTTCTTGTGTTCTCATGTACTAATTTTTTTGTGTTCTCATGTTCTCGTGTTCTCGTGTTCTTGTGTTCTCATGCAGGTTATCCATTCGTGTTCATTATTATGGATTCATGTTTAGTACTCAAACAATGACTTTTTGAGTTGTTTCCTCAATTGATGACATTATTGATCAATTTATTGATCAAGTCATTGTTCAGTTTATTAATCAGTTCATCGATCAGCTCATTGGTTGTTGGTGTGAATCCAGACATGTAGATGTGATGTCATCACTGACCTCATCGTTAACCCCTTCAGTCCAAGGATGTGAGCTCAGCGTCGTTGTTCGTCCTGGTTCATCTTCATCTTCATCTTCATCACAAACCCCTTTCATAATAAGAGCGTGTTTCTCTAGTGCACCTTCACAATAAGAGCATGAGCATGTGTAACCGCGACCTGGAGCTAACAGCTGTTAGCATCAGACCCTACTACCTGGCGCGGGAATTCTCACACGTCATTGTCCTCACTGTCTACATCCCTCCACGGGCGGACCCTGAGACGGCACGAGAGACCATCTGTGGGACCACCTCTGCTCTTCGGACCCGGCACCCGGAGGCGCTCGTCATCATCACAGGTGACTTTAACCACGTCACCCTGGACTCATCTCTCCCCACAATGGTCCAGTGTGTAGACTGTCCCACACGGAAGAACAGAACCATCGATCTGTTCTACACTAATGCTAAGGAGGCATACACCGCCACCCCCCTCCCTCCACTAGGTAAATCAGACCATAACCTAGTGCACCTACAGCCCACCTACATCCCGCTGGTGAAACGGCTGCCAGCAACAACACGACAGGTCAGGAGGTGGTCCCCGGAAGCAGAGGAGATGCTGAGGAACTGCTTCCAGACCACCGACTGGGATGTTATTGTGGGCTCACATGGGGAAGACATTGAGGGGGCAGCTCAGTGTTTTACAGACTACATAAACTTCTGTGTGGACACCGTGGCCCCTGTCAGGACAATCAGGTGTTACCCCAACAACAAACCATGGGTAACCAAGGAAGTCAAGGCTGTCCTGAACAGGAAGAAGCGGGCGTTCAGGACCAAGAACGAGGAGGAGATGAGGAAGGCCCAGAAGGAAGTGAGACTCTGCCTGAGGGAGGCCAAGGAGGCGTACAGGAGGAAGCTGGAGAAGCAGCTGGGGCGCAACCAAGTGCGGGAGGTCTGGAATGGGATGAGAACCATCACCGGACACGGGAAAGGGCGCAGCACTGTGGAGGGGAATATTGAACGAGCGAATGAACTTAACAGCTTTTTCAATCGGTTCAGCTCCCCCACCACTCCCGGCTCCTCGTCCCAGGCCTCTCCTGGACTACAGACCTCTCTTGGCCTACACGCCTCTCCTGGCCCTACAGACCGCTCCACTGATGCTCCCTCCTCCTGTGCTTCCTCTCCTTCCACCCCTGCCACTTCTGCCGAGCCAAGTCCAAGAACTGCGAAGCTCAACGGCCCCACCTCAACCACTGGACTTCCAACCTCGCCACAACCTCCTGCTCCCACCACGACCGAGACCATCATCACTGCAGACCTGGTGACGACAACGCTGAGGAGGCTCCGTCCCTACAAGGCGGCTGGACCAGATAAGGTCTCCCCAAGACTCCTCCGAGCCTGTGCTTCGGAACTAGGGGACCCCCTGCAACAATTGTTCAACCTCAGTCTGCGGCTGGGGAGGGTCCCGTCACTGTGGAAGACCTCCTGCATTGTCCCTGTACCCAAGAAAGGACGCCCTACTGAGCTCAACGACCACCGACCGGTCGCTCTTACCTCCCACGTAATGAAGACCCTAGAGCGACTGGTCCTGGAGCTCATGCGTCCACAGGTGCAGGGTGCTATGGACCCTCTCCAGTTTGCCTATCAGGCCAAGGTTGGGGTTGACGATGCTGTCATGTACCTCCTCCACCGCACACTCTCCTACCTGGACGCCGGGGGCTGTGCGGTCAGAGTGCTCTTCTTCGACTTTTCGAGTGCCTTCAACACCATCCAGCCCCAGCTCCTGCAGAAAAAACTGACCTCCATGGCTGTGGACCCCTACCTCGTGAGCTGGATTACGGACTACCTAACGGACAGACCCCAGTACGTCCGTATGGGGGACTGCTTGTCTTCTATGGTGACCAGCAGCACGGGGGCGCCACAGGGGACCGTTCTATCCCCCATTCTCTTCACCCTCTACACATCAGACTTCAAGCACAACTCGGATACATGCCACATACAGAAGTACTCCGATGACACCGCGATAGTGGCATGTATCCGGGAGGGTGATGAGGGGGGGTACAGGGCATTGGTGGCTGACTTCGTGGAGTGGTGCCAACAGAACCAGCTCCAGCTCAACGTCTCCAAGACAAAGGAGATGGTGCTGGATTTCCGGCGGGCACCTCCCTCTCCACAGCCGGTGATCATCAATGGCAGTGAGGTGGGGGTGGTAGGAAACTATCAGTACCTGGGACTGCAGCTAGACAGCAGACTGGACTGGTCACTCAACTCCAACTGTGTGTACAAGAAGGGGCAAAGCAGGATGTACTTCCTAAGGAGGCTGGCCTCCTTCAACATCTGTCCTAAGCTCCTTTTCATGTTCTATCAGTCCGTAGTCTCCAGTGTGCTGTCATACGCCATTGTGTGTTGGGGTGGGGGGGCCAGGAAAAGAGATATGGACCGTCTGAACAGACTCATCCGCAGAGCGGGCTCAGTGGTCGGGCTGAGCCTGGACTCTGTGGATATGCTTCTGGAGAGCAGGACCATGTCTAAAATTAAGGCCATCATGAACAACACCAGGCACCCCCTACACACCACCTTCTCCCAGCAGAGAAGCACCTTCAGCGGCAGACTGCTGTCACACAGCGCCTCCACAGAGAGGCTGAGGTCCTCCTTCGTGCCCCGTGCCATCAGGGGGTACAATGACTCTCTCAGGAGGAGCGGGGGGGAGGTGGCGAGGTCAGCACGGGGTTGAAAATGGATTTAATTTAATTTAATTTAATTTAAATTTAATTTTATACTGTTGTATATATATATATATATAATTTATTTATTTTTTATACTGTTTTATATTTTAATTCAATTTTATACTGTTTAGATTTTATTTTATACTGTTTATATTTTAATACTGTAATATTTTAATTTTTTTACTGTTTATATTTTAGTTATAGTTTAGTATATAAGTCCTGTTAGTGCTGCATGTGTCTGTCTGTTAGTGTAATGTATGTCTTGTGGTATGTCCTGTGATGTCAATGTTTCCTTTTCTCCTGGTGTTTATCCAGTATTATTTGTTAAGTAATGCCTGAGCAGTGGATATATGCAATTTCCTCCGGGATTAATAAAGTATCTATCTATCTATCTATCTATGAGTGCTGTGTGTCGTCTCGTTTTCATCAGCAACTCCCCACGGGTCACAGGAAGAGGCGGGGCTTACCCCCCCTGAAGACACGAGCGTCTCTAGAGCCCCCTGACCTGATGATGAGGATCATGTGATGAAGAGTGGGGGTGTGGTGAGCCGTCCCTGACGGTGGCGGCCAATGGACGGGCGGCGGGTCTGAAAGAGAAGTGCTTCCTTCCTGCTGGGAGTTGCTTTGTTTCACAGCGTCTCCTCCTGGGGGGAACTGCCCCCCCAGAGGCTTCCTGTCAGCCTGGACCCTCACGTGTCACCGTCGGCCCCGGCCTGAGGACCCAGGACAAGGCCTGAGGACCCAGGACCAGGCCTGACCCTCATGTACAACACTTCCATCACACTCTGACCTGGAGTCGGGCGCCGCTCTCACCACGGATTTGTCCTCCAGTCCAGCTCAGATGAACCGGTCCAGCTCAGATGAACCGGTCCAGCTCAGAGGAACCGGTCCAGCTCAGATGAACCGGTCCAGCTCAGAGGAACCGGTCCAGCTCAGATGAACCGGTCCAGCTCAGATGAACCGGTCCAGCCCCCAGGTCGGGATTCAGACCAGGATGAAAGTGGAGCCCAATGAAAAATAAATGTTGAAGATTTCTGGGGTCACACAAAGGGAATGACAACACAGCCTGCTAGCCTTTTAGCCTGCTAGCCTGTTAGCCTGCTAGCCTGCTACCTCGTTGGCCTGTTAGCCGTTGTACTGGGAGGTATCTGTGATTCATCCAGCTGTCTATTCTGCGTGGTTCTGCTGTGCCTCCCCCCCCCCCAGCGGGCCTTTCTGGTGTTCTGAGCCTCATACTGACCCGGTCTGACCCTGTCTGACCCGATCTGACCCGATCTGACCCGGTCTGACCCGATCTGACCCGATCTGACCCGGTCTGACCCGGCGGTACGGTGCGAACCGACTCCTCGCCGGCGCCGCCTGTGTGTCATCAAACCAGCAGGAGGCAGGAATGTCCAGTTCATCAAACCCCCCCACCGGGATGAGCAGGGCTACTGTTTACACTCAGGGGGAATGGGGGGCAGGAGGCGGGGCTGGTCGCCATGACAACGGGGTCCAGCGTGTCGTCCCGCTGCTTTATGAGCCAACGTTCAGAAAGACCAGAGAAGAAGAACCAACGCAGCTCCTGGTGACATCACATCCTGTGGAGCAGCAGCGCTGCTAGCAACAGGTTAGCATGCTAGCAGCATCAGCATGCATCAGCATGCTAATCATGCTAGCAGAATCAGCGTGCACACCCCCCCGCTGGTGTGAGCCGCTCAGGGAGGAAGTGGGTGTGACCCGGTCAGCAGGTCGTCTAACAACACAATGACACCGCTCAGGACCACACCCCT
>NC_090791.1:295000-340000 GCF_040054535.1 Antennarius striatus
CGTGTGGCTCTGCGGTGCACTGGCGTTATGGTCAGAGTGTCTCCCTCCCATCACGGGTTAAGTAGCTGGGATAGGCTCCAGCAACCCCCCGTGACCCCCAGAAGAGGAGTGAACGAATGAAAAAGTTATGAAGTAAACAAAGAACTGCTGACCTCTGTCACCTCTGTGTGTAATGTTTGTGTAGTGGTTATGTGGTGTTTGTATAGTGTTTGTGTAGTGGTAATGTAGTGTTTGTGCCATGGTTATATAGTGTTTGTGTAGTGTTTGTGTAGTGGTTATGTAGTGTTTGTGTAGTGTTTGTGTAGTGTTTGTGTAGTGGTTATGTAGTGTTTGTGTAATTGTTTGGTAGTGGTTGTGTAGTGTTTGCATAGTGTTTGTGTAGTGGTTATGTGGTGTTTGTGCCATGGTTATATCGTGTTTGTGTAGTGTTTGTGTAGTGTTTGTGTAGTGTTTGTGTAGTGGTTATGTGGTGTTTGTGCCATGGTTATATCGTGTTTGTGTAGTGTTTGTATAGTGTTTGTGTAGTGGTTATGTAGTGTTTGTGTAGTTGTTATATAGTGTTTGTGTAGTGGTTATGTGGTGTTTACGTAGTGTTTGTGTAGTGGTTGTGTAGTGTTTGTATAGTGTTTGTGTAGTGGTTATGTAGTGTTTGTGCCATGGTTATATAGTGTTTGTGTAGTGTTTGTGTGGTGTTTGTGTAGTGGTTATGTAGTGTTTGCGTAGTGTTTGTGTAGTGGTTGTGTAGTGTTTGTATAGTGTTTGTGTAGTGGTTATGTAGTCTTTGTGCCATGGTTATATAGTGTTTGTGTAGTGTTTGTGTAGTGTTTGTGTAGTGGTTATGTGGTGTTCGTGCCATGGTTATATCGTGTTTGTGTAGTGGTTATTTAGTGTTTGTGTAATGTTTGTGTAGTGTTTGTGTAGTGGTTATTAAAGTGTTTGTGTAATTGTTGTGTAGTGGTTGTGTAGTGTTTTCATAGTGTTTGTGTAGTGGTTATATCGTGTTTGTGTAGTGGTTATATAGTGTTTGTGTAGTGGTTATGTGGTGTTTGCGTAGTGTTTGTGTAGTGGTTGTGTAGTGTTTGTATAGTGTTTGTGTAGTGGTTATGTAGTGTTTGTGCCATGGTTATATAGTGTTTGTGTAGTGTTTGTGTGGTGTTTGTGTAGTGGTTATGTAGTGTTTGTGTAGTGTTTGTGTAGTGGTTATGTAGTGTTTGTGCCATGGTTATATAGTGTTTGTGTAGTGTTTGCGTAGTGTTTGTGTAGTGGTTGTGTAGTGTTTGTATAGTGTTTGTGTAGTGGTTATGTAGTGTTTGGGCCATGGTTATATAGTGTTTGTGTAGTGGTTGTGTAGTGTTTGTGTAGTGGTTATATCGTGTTTGTGTAGTGGTTATATAGTGTTTGTGTAGTGGTTATGTGGTGTTTGCGTAGTGTTTGTGTAGTGGTTATGTAGTGTTTGTGCCATGGTTATATAGTGTTTGTGTAGTGTTTGTGTGGTGTTTGTGTAGTGGTTATGTAGTGTTTGTGTAGTGTTTGTGTAGTGGTTATGTAGTGTTTGTGCCATGGTTATATAGTGTTTGTGTAGTGTTTGCGTAGTGTTTGTGTAGTGGTTGTGTAGTGTTTGTATAGTGTTTGTGTAGTGGTTATGTAGTGTTTGGGCCATGGTTATATAGTGTTTGTGTAGTGGTTGTGTAGTGTTTGTGTAGTGGTTATATCGTGTTTGTGTAGTGGTTATATAGTGTTTGTGTAGTGGTTATGTGGTGTTTGCGTAGTGTTTGTGTAGTGGTTATGTAGTGTTTGTGCCATGGTTATATAGTGTTTGTGTAGTGTTTGTGTAGTGTTTGTGTAGTGGTTATGTAGTGTTTGTGTAGTGTTTGTGTAGTGGTTATGTAGTGTTTGTGCCGTGGTTATATAGTGTTTGTGTAGTGTTTGTGTAGTAGTTATGTAGTGTTTGTGCCATGGTTATATAGTGTTTGTGTAGTGTTTGTGTAGTGTTTGTGTATTGGTTATGTAGTGTTTGTGCCATGGTTATATAGTGTTTGTGTAGTGGTTGTGTAGTGGTTGTGCAGTGGTTGTGTATTTGTGGAGCCTCCCTGCTCGTCTCATGGAGTGTTTTCGTCTTACTGGACTGAGGTTACTCCGCCCTCTTGTTGACACGGGATGCGCTGTTTAAAGGGGCGGAGCCGTCCAGGAAGAGCTTCTCTCGGTGTCATGGAGGAATGAGGTCACCGTAAGCCGACGCCCCCTCTGGGACCCGGGCGGTCCAACGCTCCAGATGCTCAAGGAACACTGGCAGCACATGAGAGGAGTTCATTCGCTGCTACTCCTAGCTTGGGGTATCATGGGGACACGCCCTCTCTAGTGAGTGAGACAGAGGTGTGCTTCATCGCTCACCCTCCGCTCTGATGGCGCTGCAGCTGAAGGACACACCCACTGAGACCAGCTGGTGTTGATGAAGGAAACATGGAACCCGGACAGAATGGGGCCACCTCCCCTTGCAGACAAGGGGAAGAGAATGAGGATGATAATGATGATGATGGTGATGGTGATGGTGATGATGGTGATGATGATGATAATGGTGATGACAGTGATGGTGATGGTGAAGATGATGATGGCGATGATGATGATAATGGTGATAATGATGATGATTGTGATGATGGTGATGATGATGGTGATGGTGAAGATGATGATGGTGATGATGATAATGGTGATGATGATGGTGAAGATGATGGTGATGATGATGATGTTGGTGGTGATGATGATGATAAGGGTGATGATGGTGATGATGATGATGATAATGGTGATGATGGTGGTGATGATGGTGAAGATGATGATGGTGATGATGATGATGGTGGTAATGATGATGGTGATGATGATGATGGTGGTAATGATGATGGTGGTGGTGATGATGGTGATGGTGATGATGGTGGTAATGATGATGGTGGTGGTGATGATGGTGATGGTGATGATGGTGATGGTGATGATGGTGATGATGGTGATGGTGAAGATGATGATGGTGATGATGGTGATGGTGAAGATGATGATGGTGATGATGGTGATGGTGGTGATGATGATGGTGGTGATGATGGTGATGATGATGATGGTGGTGATGATGGTGATGATGATGATAATGGTGATGATGGTGATGATGATGATGATGATGATGGTTATGGTGATGATGATGGTGATGATGGTGAAGTTGATGGTGATGATGGTGATGATGGTGATGGTGAAGATGATGATGGTGATGATGATAATGGTGATGATGGTGATGATGATGATGATGGTTATGGTGATGATGATGGTGAAAAATGATGGTGATGGTGATGTTGGTGATGGTGAAGGTGATGATGATGGTGATGATGAAGATGATGATGGTGATGGTGATGATGTGATAATGGTGATGATGATGATGATGATGATGATGATGATGATGGTGATGATGGTGATGATGATGATGGTGATGATGATGATGATGGTGATGATGGTGATGGTGATGATGGTGATGGTGATGATGATGGTGATGAGGATGGTGATGATAATGATGATGGTGATGGTAATGGTCATGATGATGACGGTGATGATGATGGTGGTAATGATGATGGTGGTGGTGATGATGGTGATGATGGTGATGGTGATGATGATGGTGATGATGGTGTTGGTGAAGTTGATGGTGATGATGGTGATGGTGAAGATGATAATGGTGATGATGATAATGGTGATGATGGTGATGATGATTGTGATGATGGTGATGATGATGATAATGGTGATGATGGTGATGGTGATGATGATGATGGTTATGGTGATGATGATGGTGAAGAATGATGGTGATGATGGTGATGGTGGTGAAGATGGTGATGATGGTGAAGTTGATGGTGATGATGGTGAAGATGATGATGGTGATGGTGATGATGATGTGATAATGGTGATGATGATGATGATGATGATGGTGATGATGGTGATGATGATGATGATGGTGATGATGGTGATGATGATGATGATTATAATGGTGGTGATGATGATGGTGATGATGATGGTGATGATGGTGATGGTGATGATGGTGATGATGATGGTGATGAGGATGGTGATGATGATGATGATGATGGTGATGGTAATGGTCATGATGATGACGGTGATGATGATGGTGATGGTGATGATGGTGATGGTGAAGATGGTGATGATGGTGATGGTGATGATGGTGATGACCATCATCACCATCACCACCACCATGATGGTGATGATGATGATAATGGTGATGATGGTGATGATGATTGTGATGATGGTGGTGATGATAATGATGGTGGTGATGATGATGATAGTGATGATGGTGATGGTGATGATGGTGATGGTGGTGAAGATGGTGATGATGGTGAAGTTGATGGTGATGATGGTGAAGATGATGATGGTGATGGTGATGATGATGTGATAATGGTGATGATGATGATTGTGATGATGGTGATGATGATGATGATGATGATAATGGTGATGATGGTGATGGTGATGATGATGATGATAATGGTGATGATGGTGATGATGATGATGATGGTTATGGTGATGATGATGGTGAAAAATGATGGTGATGGTGATGTTGGTGATGGTGAAGGTGATGATGATGGTGATGATGAAGATGATGATGGTGATGGTGATGATGTGATAATGGTGATGATGATGATGATGATGATGATGATGATGGTGATGATGGTGATGATGATGATGGTGATGATGATGATGATGGTGATGATGGTGATGGTGATGATGGTGATGGTGATGATGATGGTGATGAGGATGGTGATGATAATGATGATGGTGATGGTAATGGTCATGATGATGACGGTGATGATGATGGTGGTAATGATGATGGTGGTGGTGATGATGGTGATGATGGTGATGGTGATGATGATGGTGATGATGGTGTTGGTGAAGTTGATGGTGATGATGGTGATGGTGAAGATGATAATGGTGATGATGATAATGGTGATGATGGTGATGATGATTGTGATGATGGTGATGATGATGATAATGGTGATGATGGTGATGGTGATGGTGATGATGATGATGGTTATGGTGATGATGATGGTGAAGAATGATGGTGATGATGGTGATGGTGGTGAAGATGGTGATGATGGTGAAGTTGATGGTGATGATGGTGAAGATGATGATGGTGATGGTGATGATGATGTGATAATGGTGATGATGATGATGATGATGATGGTGATGATGGTGATGATGATGATGATGGTGATGATGGTGATGATGATGATGATTATAATGGTGGTGATGATGATGGTGATGATGATGGTGATGATGGTGATGGTGATGATGGTGATGATGATGGTGATGAGGATGGTGATGATGATGATGATGATGGTGATGGTAATGGTCATGATGATGACGGTGATGATGATGGTGATGGTGATGATGGTGATGGTGAAGATGGTGATGATGGTGATGGTGATGATGGTGATGACCATCATCACCATCACCACCACCATGATGGTGATGATGATGATAATGGTGATGATGGTGATGATGATTGTGATGATGGTGGTGATGATAATGATGGTGGTGATGATGATGATAGTGATGATGGTGATGGTGATGATGGTGATGATGATGATGGTGATGGTGATGATGGTGATGATGATGATGATGATGATGATGATGATGATGGTGATGATGACGAGCATTGCGGATCACAGTTCCTGTAAAGAGACGCTACTGTTGAGCGTTGCTAGTCCGTGCTAGCGACTCCAGCTAACAGCGTGGGGGTGTGACTGCCCAGCTGGTGCCTGTCCCTTTAAGAGTGTGTGCTCCTGTCGACTGGGGGGTGTGCGCCCGACTGGAATGACAACCACGTGAGGAACAAACCGTGATGCACGCCGGCGAGGAGCCACGGCGTGAAGACGACACCAGTACGACCTGGGTGGGGTCACCCGGACCCGGGTCTGGTCAACCGTGTCTCCAGGTCCCAGACGTGTTGCGTGTTTCGTAAGCGTGTTGTGACATGATTGATAGCTGATGGCGTGCCTCCCCCCCCCACCCACAATGTGACAAAGTGTGTCGGACGTTCTGACGCAAGAGCAGGGTTCTGTTGTTGTGTCGGGTGTCACGGCGCCATGGCAACGCAAAGGCTGCCTATAATTACGCCTCTATTTAAAACCCACAGGGTCACACAGGACAGTCCAGCTCCTCCGCTGGGGGGTCACATCTTGGAAGGGTCTGGAGAACCCAGCAGAGGCTTGGCTCCGCCCCGTGGGCCGGGCCTCCATTCTGGTTGTGTTGACTAATTCATCTAGGCTAACCCGGTTCTAGCTCATCCAATGAGAACACGAGTTGTCTCACGTTACTTTATTTATTTGTTCGAGTTCCAGTTCAACATGCAAACAATTACATCACAACCCAGTGGCCACGCCCACAGAGGAGTCAGCCAATCACGTTGTTTCCTGCTTGTCCCTCTGCTGGTTGGCTGGATTGGAAACAAACGGGTCGGACCACGTTCTGGAAGGCCTCAGAACCAGTTCCGTCTCAGACCCAGTTCACGCTGGACAGACGCTATTGGTTCACCGCCCGGCCTTCAATCTAATGTGTCTCCACCAGATCCGTCCCGTTCAGGTTCTGATCCGGATGGAGGCGGCTTCAGAAGGTCCTGATGGAGAAACGGACTGAAGTCCTCAGGAAGTCATGTGACATATTTACACAGAGGATAACTGAGGAGAACACGCTAATGTCCTCTGGGTTATATACGTGATCTAATGCTAAATGAGCGATCATGTTTGGTGCCATATGTGAGCCATCAGCCCCCCCACAGCCCCGCCCCTCAGCCCCGCCCCTCAGCTCAGCACCAGATTAATGGGACGCTTCCTGCTCCTGAGCGCCGGTGATTCATCGTCACTGCGTTCCATCCCGTTTGGCCGGGTTCCCAGCGCCAGATGCTCCACATCTGTTCCACCAACGAGTTCTGCTGGGGGGTCCAGCATCCAACCTCCTCTGTTAACAGCCAGTCCCGGGGCCGCCGCCGGCCCCGGGGCCGCCGCCGGGCCGGACAGGACGCCAGGATCAGGTGAAGATGCCCCTGTGGCCGGCAACCAGTGTGGTCTGGCTCTCCCGCCGCCGCTCCTTCTTCCTCTCCAGCCTCAACCTCCAGCAGGTGGCGCTGGACGCCAGCAGGACCAGACCGGCCGACAGCAGCACCAGCCCGAAGTAGGAGATGGTGGAGCCGTGGGAGTTGAAGCTGTACGCCACGGCGGTGACCACGATACCGGCGATGAGGACCACCACGCCGAACGGGATGGTGCAGCGGTAGCAGGACAGCTCCGCCCCACCGGTGGCCGCCGTCAGCTGGACCTCGTTGACCAGCGGGATGTTGACCGTCGTCTCTGGACCTGCAGGACTCTCGTGGTGGTTGGCCTTCTCGTGGGGCGCTTGGGTTCTCATGGCGTCCTGATGAGCGTCTTCTGGCATCGCAAGACGGAGGACCTTCTGCTAAACGACCCCAGATGTTTCCGTCGTTTCTCGCCTCCTGTCTTTGCAGGGTCTGTTTGGGTCTTTCAGAGTCTTTTAGGGTGTTCCCAGGTCTTCCCAGGTGTTTTAGGGTCTTCTCAGGTCTTCCCAGGTCTTCTCGGTCTTCTGGTCTGTGGACAAACAGAACACTCATGACGTGACAGTCGGACTGGTTGCTCAACGCTGACACGCCGCAGATGCTTTTTGTTAGCATTCAACTCGTTTCACAATCCCTCCGCCGCTTTAAACGAGCGCTTTGCACAACCCCCCCCAGTGCCCCCACCCCACCCCCAACCCGCCGGAGGGGTCCGCTGGAATGACGCAGGAGCGGTGAGCCCAGCACGAGCTGAGACATTCCCTGGAGAGCGCAGGATATGATATTACAAGCTGCCCCCCCCATCCGTCTGCCCCGTGGAACAAGAACAGCCCCCCCCTCTGTCTGCTGGGTGGAAGCTGGGATCTGACTGACTGGACTCCCAGTGGTCAGGAATTCCTGGGCGACAGAAACAAACAAGGCCGCTGACCAAAAAGACCACAACCAAAGAGACCACAACCAAAAAGACCACCGACCAATAAGACCTTCGACCAAAAAGACCACCGACCAAAAAGACCACAACCAACAAGACCACCGACCAATAAGACCACTGACCAACGAGACCACCGACCAACGAGACCACCGACCAACGAGACAACCGACCAATAAGACCACCGACCAATAAGACCACCGACCAATATGACCACCGACCAACGAGACCACCGACCAATAAGACCACCGACCATTAAGACCACCGACCAACGAGACCACAACCAACGAGACCACCGACCAACAAGACCACCGACCAATAAGATCACCGACCAATGAGACCACCGACTGAGACCACCGATAAACAAGACCACCAGCCAACAAGACCACCAGCCAACAAGATGACCGACCAACAAGACCACTACCCAACAAGACCACTACACAACAAGACAACCGACCAACAAAACCACTACCCAACAAGACCACTACCCAACAAGACAACCGACCAACAAGACCACCGACCAATAAGACCACCGACCAATAAGACCACCGACCAATAAGACCACCGACCAATAAGACCACCGACCAATAAGACCATCGACCAAAAAGACCACCGACCAAAAAGACCACAACCAACAAGACCACCGACCAATAAGACTACCGACCAACGAGACCACCGACCAACGAGACCACCGACCAACGAGACCACCGACCAACGAGACCACCGACCAACGAGACAACCGACCAATGAGACCACCGACCAATAAGACCACCGACCAATATGACCACCGACCAATGAGACCACCGACCAATAAGACCACCGACCATTAAGACCACCGACCAACGAGACCACAACCAACGAGACCACCGACCAACAAGACCACCGACCAACAAGATCACCGACCAATGAGACCACTGACTGAGACCACCGACAAACAAGACCACCAGCCAACAAGACCACCAGCCAACAAGATGACCGACCAACAAGACCACTACCCAACAAGACCACTACACAACAAGACAACCGACCAACAAAACCACTACCCAACAAGACCACTACCCAACAAGACAACCGACCAACAAGACCACTACCCAACAAGACCACTACCCAATTAGACCACCGACCAACTAGACCAGCAACCGTCCGTTGGGTGCAGGTATCTCCCAGGAGTCTCTGACCTAAAACCAGAACTTGAGACTCCTCCAGACTCATCCAACGGACGGATGAAGAGCAAACTTGTTCTCCTGGTTCCGGGAGATGTTGGTGTTTCGGTCGTCGTGGCGACATCTCTGTCCTCTAGAAGGACTCCAGAACAACTAAAGTTCCTTTGATGGACATCAGGTCTGGAGCGGTAGAGGAACTTTGTCCTGACCCCCCACCGGGTCTGGACCAGACCGACCCGGTCACGCCTCACCCACACAGACGGATCCCCGGTTCCTACCTCCCAGCCGTCCCAGCGGATCGGTGATTATTAATTATTGATCATCCTGCCACGGGGACACTTGTTTTTTCCGCCGTGAGCCTCGTGTCTCCGCCCGGACTGGAACCCCTCTCCCCCGGTGGAGCCTCCGGTCTGCGCGGCCGGTTCGTCTGCCATCCCGGTCACGGCAACTGGTTTTAGTATCGATGACGAACGTGAAGCGATCGACTACAGAGACGAACTCGGTTTCCGGTGGATTTCAAAATAAACCGTCTTCTCCTGAGACTTTTATGCTTTTATCTTGTTGACTTCCGGTTGTGGCGAGTTAAAAAAACATTGAGACCCGTGGAAACCGGACGTGTTCCGGTCGCCTCCGCCCCCCCCGAAACTAAAACCAAAGCCTCCATGATGAATGTAATAAATATTATATGAGACGATAAATAAATAAGTAGAGTGAATGGGAGGTCAGGAACTGTTTTCCTTCTACCAGCAGAACTGTTTCTACTTCCGGTTCTCTTGATCAATAAATCAGAGAAACTCAAACACGGAACTCATGACTGACTGTTTTCTCCTCCCGGTGATTTCCGGCTCTTATCCGGTAACGTTCACACCGCCGGTACCGCCAGGGGGCGCAGCGTCCCGTTCCCTCAGGAGGTGTTTTATTGTGAAAGGTGAGACCGGAAGCGCGCCGGCCTCTGTCAGGTGAGGCTCCGGTGGTGGGGGCATCATGTCGGCTCCGTTCCGGGATGAGGAGTTCGAGTCCGCGTGGAGGGAGCTGGACGAGCCGCAGCTGGAGGGGGGGTGGCAGCTGTTCACGGAGGCGATGGGAGTCACGATCTACCGGCGCTACGACGAGGTACCGACACCCCCGCCCCGGTCCCCCCCGGCCGGAAGCACGGCGGCTGCACGAGCCCCCCCCCCCCCCCCCGCCCGGGAGGCGGTTCGCCGCCGGTGTCCCGTCGGTTCCGGGCGGTCCGTGAACGCCTCACGTCACGAGATGAAACGATGAAAGAAAAAGCCGGTCCGACCGTCTCCGTCCCTGGGGGGGGGGGGGGGGGGGTCTGTGCGCGGAACCGAACGCCACTGAGAACACCCCCGAAATCAGAACGTACCCTGTTTGTCCGGAAGGTTAATGATCCGATTCTCTATCGATCACTGATCAGGAGTTCTGATCAAACACAGGAAATGAGAAATGATGCAGCAAAGAGCTTTATCAATATTTATATCTGTGTTCGCTGCTGATCACGTGACTTATCAACAGACGTGAATCCATTGATCCCTGATTGATGACAGTCATATTTGCTGACAGATGCTGACCCTGACCCCATGAACTACCGGTTCCCTCTAACGTTTGGTCTTCTGACCTGATGGTTTATGTTTTATTCTGCTAAAAGTTTCTCCACGTGTGTTTTCCAGTTTGCAGACTGGTTTCTGAGTATGACATCACTTCCTCATTAAGTCGACGCCCATTTCGCAACAACCGACCCACAATGCCGTTCGTCCGTGTAATTGGATTAGAGTGTGGGAACGCGGCGCTGGGGAGGGTGTGGGTTCTAATCACAACCGTGTGGTTTGAGATTACTGTGGGCGTGGCTTGCTGTCATGTGATCTTTTCAGGAAACCGGACTCTACGAGTACAAAGTCCTGGGCGTGTTGACCTCCTGCGCGCCGGCGCGCTGCGCTGACGTCTACATGGACCTGGAATACCGGAAAGGGTGGGATAAATACGCAAAAGGTAAAGTCATCAAGGTGACGCCCACCCCGGGGCGCCGCCCTTCCCGGGGCGCCGCCCACACGCCCCCTCTGTGCTGCTCACACCTCATACCCGGCGTCACGCGGTGGAGTAACCCTGTACATGTTTCCTCCCCTCACGCACCGCCAGTCACCTCCAGGTAACACCTGTACTGCAGCCCCGCCCTAAAGCAGTGATGTCATCAGGCCTACGTAGGAGTCCAGCTGTAGTTCAGTCATGTCTGCGGCGTCAGCAGGAGGCTCCTGATTGGCTGACCCTCATCATGTGACCTGCTGGTCTCTGGTCTGATGGTTCTAGAACAGTGGTCCCCAACCTGCGGGCTGCGGACCGGTACCGGTCCGTGGGCCATTTGGTACCGGGCCGCACGGAAAGAGAAAATAATTTACATTACTTCCATTTTATTTATTTCTGTCTGAAAGATGTTTTATTTTGAAAAATTTCCCAATTCTCTGTTACACCCGTCTACGTCAGTGGTCCCAAACCACCGGGTCGCGACCCGGTACCAAATGGCGGAGTAGACCGAACGTCCGGAACACACTTCAGGGGTCATTGTCTCCCGTTACCCCTAGACCAGCGGTCTTCAACCACTAGTTCTCATTATTTTAATTATTATTATTTGATTGACTTGTCCACCCTTTGATTGGAAATGATCAGTATTTCTCCCACGTTGAATGCACTGATTGTAAGTCACTATATTTCAAAATAAACCTCATCAGTGCCGTCACTTGAATCAAGTTTTTAATGCAATTATTTCTTAAGATTATTTAGTTTACAGAAATGTTGATTATCAATTTATGACAAAAAAGGTTGTTTACTGTCTGTTGATGTCTGCATTCTACATGAAACCACTGCTGATGTGTTATTAGACTACAGCTGTCCTGGAGTCATTAACGATTATCGAATAAATGAAGACCGGTCCGTGGAAATAAAAAGGTTGGAGACCGCTGATCTAGAACACATGTGTCAAACTCAATTTCAATGGGGGTGGGGTGGGGGTGGGAGCACGTCAGCATCACGACTGTCCTCAAAGGGCCAGATGTAACTAATAAAAGTAACTAAATGTAACTCAGTGTAATGTAACTAAATGTAACTACTCCTTAATGTAACTAATAAATGTAACTAAATGTAACTCAGTGTAATGTAACTAAATGTAACTACTCCTTAATGTAACTAATAAATGTAACTAAATGTAACTACTCCTTAATGTAACTAATAAATGTAACTAAATGTAACTCAGTGTAATGTAACTAAATGTAACTACTCCTTAATGTAACTAATAAATGTAACTAAATGTAACTACTCCTTAATGTAACTAATAAATGTAACTAAATGTAACTCAGTGTAATGTAACTAAATGTAACTACTCCTTAGTGTAACTAATAAATGTAACTAAATGTAACTCAGTGTAATGTAACTAAATGTAACTACTCCTTAATGTAACTAATAAATGTAACTAAATGTAACTCAGTGTAATGTAACTAAATGTAACTACTCCTTAATGTAACTAATAAATGTAACTAAATGTAACTCAGTGTAATGTAACTAAATGTAACTACTCCTTAATGTTAAATAACTGAATTTCTGACTGATTCTAGTTCCAAACATTACAGTTAGACAGAAAAAACATGTTTGTTTGTTTCTCTGTTCTAACATAAATCCTTTTCATTTGTCAGGTTATTAAACCCACAGAACTCCATCAATCAAGGATCAAACTATCAATCAAAGAAAAATAACATCAGACACAAGTTAGGACGTTAACTTTGTTCACAACGTTTAGTCAGAGTTAAAATGGGATGAACTACTGCATTGTGGGAAATGTAGTTTTTGGTCAAAGCACACTTTTGTCCTATTTATTTTAGACACTCCGACCTTTAATGCTCTCGCTGGCCACATTAAATGATGTGGAGGGCCACATTTGGCCCCCGGGCCTTGAGTTTGACACATGTGGTCTAGAAGATCTGTATTCGACTGATGGTTTCCTTCAGGATCCGGATGAACCGGTTTCAGTATCAGTCTGGACCCGATGCTGACGCCAGCGTCCGGTCCTGTTCTGGACGCTGTCAGGAGATAGAACCTAGTGACTGTAGCGGTGCAGAACCTTTCACACCTGATGATCCAGACCCCCCCCCCCAGCTGACTGAATGGTTCTGCTCTTTGGTTCTCCAGAGCTCTATGAGAAGGACTTCAGTGGTCGGAGCGCCATCTACTGGGAGGTGAAGTACCCATTCCCTCTGTCCAACAGAGACGTATCCTTCCCCTGAGAACCTCAGGTGTGTGTGGGCAGTGGAACGAGGCTGTGACGGGAACGGTTCCCTAACGGACCCCCCCTCAGTACGTCTACGTACGAGAGCGCAGAGACCTGGAGGTGGACGGCAGGAAGATCTGGGTCATCCTGGCCAGAAGTTCTCCAGAGACCCCGTGGGACGAGAAGAAGGGAGTGGTCCGGGTCACAGACTACCGGCAGAGCGTTGCCATGGAGAGCAATGGAGCCTGTGGAACCAAAGGTATGGGGGGGCTGGAGGGCGGGACTAGAATCCTGACCATGTGACGTCTTGATCATATGACGCCTCTGATTCGTTTCAGTCTCCATGAATTACTTTGATAATCCTGGTGGCCTGATTCCTTCCTGGCTGGTCAACTGGGCGGCTCAGGTGAGTCCCTGTCCCCTAACCCTAAACTTACAGGTAGAGCCCTAAACCTGCAGGTAGAACCCTAAACCAACAGGTAGAACCCTAAACCTACAGGTACAACCCTAAACCTGCAGGTAGAACCCTAAACCTACAGGTACAACCCTAAACCTACAGATAGAACCCTAAACCTGCGGGTAGAACCCTAAACCTACAGGCAGAACCCTAAACCCACAGGCAGAATCCCAAACCTGCAGGTAGAACCCCAAACCTACGGGTAGAACCCTAAACCTGCAGGTAGAACCCTAAACCTGCAGGTAGAACCCTAAACCTACAGGCAGAACCCTAAACCCACAGGCAGAACCCCAAACCTACAGGTACAACCCTAAACCTGCAGGTAGAACCCTAAACCAACAGGTAGAACCCTAAACCTACAGGTACAACCCTAAACCAACAGGTACAACCCTAAACCTACAGGTACAACCCTAAACCTGCAGGTAGAACCCTAAACCTACAGGCAGAACCCTAAACCAACAGGCAGAACCCCAAACCTGTAGGTAGAACCCCAAACCTACGGGTAGAACCCTAAACCGACAGGTAGAACCCTCAGCCTACAGGTAGAACCCTAAACCTACAGGTAGAACTCTAAACCTATAAATGAACCCTAAACCTACAGGTAGAACCCTAAACCTACAGGTAGAGCCCTAAACCTATAAATGAACCCTAAACCTACAGGTAGAACCCTAAAACTGCAGGTAGAACCCTAAACCTGAAGGTAGAACCCTAAACCTGCAGGTAGAACCCTAAATCTACGGGTAGAACCCTAAACCTACAGGTAGAACCCTCAGCCTACAGGTAGAACCCTAAACCTACAGGTAGAACTCTAAACCTATAAATGAACCCTAAACCTACAGGTAGAACCCTAAACCTACAGGTAGAGCCCTAAACCTATAAATGAACCCTAAACCTACAGGTAGAACCCTAAAACTGCAGGTAGAACCCTAAACCTGAAGGTAAAACCCAAACCTGCAGGTAGAACCCTAAATCTACGGGTAGAACCCTAAACCTACAGGTAGAACCCTCAGCCTACAGGTAGAACCCTAAACCTACAGGTAGAACTCTAAACCTATAAATGAACCCTAAACCTACAGGTAGAACCCTAAACCTACAGGTAGAGCCCTAAACCTATAAATGAACCCTAAACCTACAGGTAGAACCCTAAACCTACAGGTAGAGCCCTAAACCTATAAATGAACCCTAAACCAACAGGTAGAACCCTAAACCTACAGGTAGAACCCTAAAACTGCAGGTAGAACCCTAAACCTGCAGGTAGAACCTTAAACCTGCATGTAGAACCCTAAACCTACAGGTAGAACCCTCAACCTACAGGTAGAACCCTAAACCTACAGGTAGAACCCTCAACCTACAGGTAGAACCCTCAACCTACAGGTAGAACCCTAAAACTGCAGGTAGAACCCTAAACCTGCAGGTAGAACCCTAAACCTATAGGTAGAACCCTCAACCTACAGGTAGAACCCTAAACCTGCAGGTAGAACCCTCAACCTACAGGTAGAACCCTCAACCTACAGGTAGAACCCTCAACCTACAGGTAGAACCCTCAACCTACAGGTAGAACCCTAAACCTACAGGCAGAACCCTAAACCCACAGGCAGAACCCCAAACCTGTAGGTAGAACCCCAAACCTACGGGTAGAACCCTAAACCGACAGGTAGAACCCTAAGCCTACAAGCAGAACCCTAAACCTACAGGTAGAACCCTAAACCTGCAGGTAGAACCCTAAACCTATAAATGAACCCTAAACCTACAGGTAGAACCCTAAAACTGCAGGTAGAACCCTAAACCTGCAGGTAGAACCTTAAACCTGCATGTAGAACCCTAAACCTACAGGTAGAACCCTCAACCTACAGGTAGAACCCTAAACCTACAGGTAGAACCCTCAACCTACAGGTAGAACCCTCAACCTACAGGTAGAACCCTAAAACTGCAGGTAGAACCCTAAACCTGCAGGTAGAACCCTAAACTTATAGGTAGAACCCTCAACCTACAGGTAGAACCCTAAACCTGCAGGTAGAACCCTCAACCTACAGGTAGAACCCTCAACCTACAGGTAGAACCCTCAACCTACAGGTAAAACCCTCAACCTACAGGTAGAACCCTAAATCTACAGGTAGAACCCTAAACCTACAGGTAGAACCCTCAACCTACAGGTAGAACCCTAAATCTACAGGTAGAACCCTAAACCTACAGGTAAAACCCTCAACCTACAGGTAGAACCCTAAATCTACAGGTAGAACCCTAAACCTGCAGGTAGAACCCTCAACCTACAGGTAGAACCCTAAACCTACAGGTAGAACCCTAAACCTACAGGTAGAACCCTCAACCTACAGGTAGAACCCTAAATCTACAGGTAGAACCCTAAACCTACAGGTAAAACCCTCAACCTACAGGTAGAACCCTAAATCTACAGGTAGAACCCTAAACCTGCAGGTAGAACCCTCAACCTACAGGTAGAACCCTCAACCTACAGGTAGAACCCTCAACCTACAGGTAAAACCCTCAACCTACAGGTAGAACCCTAAATCTACAGGTAGAACCTTAAACGGTGTGCTGTCCTCTCCTGGGGGGTTGTGGGCGGGGCTTGTCAGTGACGGGGTGTTCCTCTCCTCCAGACGGGGGTCCCTGCGTTCCTGACCGACATGCAGAAGGCCTGCGACGCCTACGGCGACTACCAGCTGAGGAAATGATGGCGGCCCTCAGAGGAGCAAGAGCTCCGCCCAGTGGGTGGGGCCAGGTGTCTGCGGGGGCGTGAGCGGACCTCTAAATTCCATACGTGTTCTGGAACCAGCGCCGGTCCGTTTCTGGTCGCTGCAACAATAAATACTATGAGGTCACTATTGATCAGCCTGCTGGTCGATACAGTGATCAATGGATCGATCCAGACATGGTCAAGGTGATTGATTGGCAAACGATGAAGCACTGGCTGAACTTTTACCTGGTGGAGATCAGTCGTATCCTGGAGGCTACAGGTGTTCCTGTCCACCTGTCGGCCCCAAGCTGTTGTTGTTGTTGTTGTCTTGTGTGCCATATCGCTGTTTGAAACCAATAAACCGTCAAAATTAATTTCCTGTCGGGGGGGTCTCTCGTGTCCAATTGTTGAATGCTCTTCATTGGGCGTGGCTTACAGACGCCACAGGTGGGCGTGGCTTACAGACGCCACAGGTGGTATCTGTTTCATCCTCTGGTCCGTCCTGGATGAAACAACTGTTTCACAGGGACACCCGTGGGGGGGTCCTGTGTCTTCTGATCAGGCACATATAGGGACACCCGTGGGGGGTCCTGTAACAGCTGCCACAGGAGGAGGAGCTGCTGGAGGTTCAGGTAAGAACCAGATGACATGTTTGGTTCCACCCCCGTAGACGAGCTAACCCAACAGGCTAATGCTACCAGGGTTAGCTTACCAGGGGTAAAGGGGGCTTCCCTTCTGAAGGGGGGGGGGACTACTGTCTAGTTCAAACAGTGCTGGTGAATTTTTGCTGATGCAGCTGTACTGACCCCCAGGATGACGGTTCAAATCCCTCTGGTTTGTTAACTAAAGATGACTGGAGGGCAGAGAAATGATGTCATCATAACCCGAACCTGAACCTGAACCCGAACCTGAACCCGAACCTGATTTGCTTCATAAAATCTGGATTTTTTCCCCACATTTGAAATGAATCCAAACACGACCCTCTCGAACATCTGAGGTTTGTGCGCCCTCTGTTGGTGGAAGCCGCGCATCGCACCACCTGACACAACGTGGTGACGTCACGTTTTCTCGCGGCAGCAATTTCAGGACTAAGTCCAAAAAATTTTTTTATGACGTTCAGATGAATTAATTCAGTTTGTGACGAACTTCATGGTCAATAAACACATTAAAGCTGGTTTTAAATGTATTTATTAAAAACATTCAAGGAATCTCAAATGTTTAAAGTGGCCCTATTCTGAAAATCACACTTTTCCAGGTCTCTACATATACATAGTGGTCCTCCCTAACCCGACCAACTCCTAGAACCTGGTAAACAAACACTTCCTGCATCCATAGATATTTGGACTTTTAGGAAGTCACGGCTCTGAACGACTGGATTCGACCACAAAGCGCTAGAATAGGCATCCTTGACCTCAGACTTTGCACTCTGCTATTGGACAGAGTATTGGACGATACGGATTGGTGGACATGCTCAGGGGCGTGGACGATACGGATTGGTTGACATGCCCAAGGGCGTGGCCATCCCCAAGTCGGACGTGAGGCAGCAGTCTGTTGACATGGCGTCCATCACAGGGAGACATGATAGTTGTTCAGGTGTTGATTGTACAAATCAACACCAGCGTTTATTTTTAATCCCATCAATGAAGAACAGAACAGACCGTGGTTACATTTCATGTTTAATGTCTCTGTGCAGCTACATCTCCTGCTCGTTAGTTTGTGTGTGAACCACTTCACTCCAGCCTGTGTTAGCAACGAGGGTCAGTCCAGACGGGGCTTTGTCTGAGACTGGTCCTCATTCAAGGATCACTCCCCACCATAGGGACCAAGGACCTGCACCCTGGACCAAGGACCAAGGACCTGCACCCTGGACCAAGGACCAAGGACCTGCACCCTGGACCAAGGACCAAGGACCTGCACCCTGGACCAAGGACCAAGGACCTGCACCCTGGACCAAGGACCAAGGACCTGCACCCTGGACCAAGGACCAAGGACCTGCACCCTGGACCAAGGACCAAGGACCTGCACCCTGGACCAAGGACCAAGGACCTGCACCCTGGACCAAGGACCAAGGACCTGCACCCTGGACCAAGAACCAAGGACCTGCACCCTGGTTAAGGTTAGTCTCACCACATTTATCTTTAGCAGTTTCTGTTAGCATGGGTGATCAGTGCTATGTGGCTAATTAGGTGGTGCTGCTTTGTTTGGTGTTTGTGTGTGTTGCTCCAATGTGTGTGTGCTAAACCTACAGTACCTACTGTAGGTACAACGTGTGTGTGCTAAACCCACAGTACCTACTGTAGGTACAACGTGTGTGTGCTAAACCTACAGTACCTACTGTAGGTACAACGTGTGTGTGCTAAACCCACAGTACCTACTGTAGGTACAACGTGTGTGTGCTAAACCTACAGTACCTACTGTAGGTACAACGTGTGTGTGCTAAACCCACAGTACCTACTGTAGGTACAACGTGTGTGTGCTAAACCTACAGTACCTACTGTAGGTACAACGTGTGTGTGCTGAACCTACAGTACCTACTGTAGGTACAATGTGTGTGTGCTAAACCTACAGTACCTACTGTAGGTACAATGTGTGTGTGCTAAACCTACAGTACCTACTGTAGGTACAATGTGTGTGTGCTAAACCTACAGTACCTACTGTAGGTACAATGTGTGTGTGCTAAACCTACAGTACCTACTGTAGGTACAATGTGTGTGTGCTGAACCTACAGTACCTACTGTAGGTACAACGTGTGTGTGCTGAACCTACAGTACCTACTGTAGGTACATCTCACCAGAGTTGGGCTCACATGTGATCTTTTTTCTTTTTGTCGGTTAGCATGAATGAAGTCATGCTATGCTAGGCTATGTAGGGAGGTCTCCTTTGTTTCAAGTTTGCGTGTTGTGTGTGCGCGCGCACACTCCCACACGTGTGTGCGTGCTGGACCTACAGTATAAAGCTAAAACACAGTAAGTTGGTCTCATATTTTCTTTCCTATTACCTGTCAGCATAAATAAAGTCAGCTAATGCTAGGCTAAGTAGGGAGTTGTGCTGTTTCGTATTGTGTGCGAACGTATTAGAGTCGATTGTTTGCTGGTCGTCATAGCAACAACGCTCATAGGTCTGTCCTCCTTACCCAGAATCAGAACATTGGTGTCCTGATATTAGTGTCTCCTCCCTCCCTTGTGCATCCATTCAGCCCACAGCTTGAAGGGACGTGGGGGGCCAAACTGACCCAGTGGACACTCATCCTGTTGGTACACAGCTGTCCTGCAGGACTCTTCATTCCCACTATTGAAGTAAAGGTATGTACAAGTCATATTCCATATAATGTTTTAATAATATTGGTTAAATACACTAATTTTCCAAATATAGTTGTCTACAGGTGTTAGTGAATGCACATGTGTTGATAGTAGTTCAGTAAAAAATAATAGTGTTGTGTATTAGAATGTTCCAGGAAGACAGTAGGTGAAGTGAAGACTTTAGTATAAATTTCTGAGACAGATTCATGTATGTCATATATTGTTTTATCTCCTTATGTCGTTACGTTTGGTGTACCCCTCTATAAGATCCACTTTCCAAAGGCTTTGAAGGGACAATGCAGAGTCGAACCTCACAAGACAGAGACAACATTCTGTTAGTGTTGTAATATTTTAATATTTCAAACAAACATGTTGTAAAATTCTGTTGGTAATTGTTCACAACAAAACACAGTAAAAAGTAACCACACAAATAAATAAATTAGTAGCAAATACCAGGATGTATTTTGAACACAATTTTTCTAAACAGAGAAATGAATCAAACAATATCAATAACAGTAAAGATCTATCTTTGTGTTTTATTGAACAGGTTTTGTAGCTGACATGTTGGACCTCATATGTGACAAAGTCTTGGTGGACCCCGTGCCATACACAAATGAGATGTTGTCCATTCCTCTCCCCAAGAATCTGTCTGCCCAGTGTGAGCGTCCGGACAAGGAGGAGGTCATTGCCAGCTACATGACCAGGGTCAACCAAGACTCGGGTCTAAATCCAGCGTAGTGGCCTTCGTCTTCAGGAAACTCCTGGCGTATGTGAAGGACCCCACAGGCTGGGATGACGACCCGGATTCTGCACCCTAAGTAGCCCCAGCACCAGCCAACAAAGGTGCAATAGGCCAGATGTCTGCACCGTCTACAGAAGGAGGACACAAAACTATTTATTTCACAATGTTTTCAATCCTGAGTATTACAAGTATTGAGTATTACGTTTAGGCACACAGGCTGGAACCCAGGATGTTGAGTCATGCACGGAACCTCATCAACCTGCAGACGGCTCCTAACCTACAGTGAACACCATGGTAAAGGTCATTTAAATTTATAATGGTAAAAGTAGCCGAATACCGTAGAGACATAACTGTGGTTTAGCTGTGAGCTTGTTACTTGTGTCTCCAAACAGATGTTTTCTGCTTCTGTTGGCACACATTCAGTGTCCACAGGAACACCTGTACAACAGGTGAAGACACCTGTACAACAGGTGAAGACACCTGTACAACAGGTGAAGACACCTGTACAACAGGTGAAGACACCTGTACAACAGGTGAAGACACCTGTACAACAGGTGAAGACACCTGTACAACAGGTGAAGACACCTGTACAACAGGTGAAGACACCTGTACAACAGGTGAAGACACCTGTACAACAGGTGAAGACACTTCAAAATAGAGCAGATAAAGGCATGACTGCAGTATGGTTACATCACTTCAGCATTAACCTGGTGTGATGGTAGCAGGTGTCAGCTCCGTGTGTCTCGTCACAGAGGACTGCCTCAAACATTTAGCAGCTTAGTAACGGGTTAAATCAATGTGATAGAAAAATAAAGTCACTTAGCCGTGAGCAGAAGCTAGCATTAGCCACATGGTAATAACTATCAGAACCACCATCAGACTTTACTGTCACTTATAGAAATACAGGAACATTTTAACAGTAAACACATCTGTACACATACTAAATACATAATAAGACATGTGACATTATTACTGTGATGAGAGGCGGGAGTAGAAGCTAAAGTAGCTACCAGACGATGCTAACGTCCTGTGATGACGTAGGTTACACAACAAAACAACAGAACCAACTAAGTACCGTTCACACGGACTAACCAATCAGAAACGTCCTGCTGCAGCCGCACCGTCGGTGTTTCTGTAGGAGCTTCTGGGTCCGACTCAGGGTCATGAATGTACGCCGACACGATGGGTCCTCCAAACGCCATAATGCTAACAAACGTAACGCCGGTCAGTGTCCCGTTAGCCTAACGCTCTACCTCAGAGGGGCGTGGCCCAGGTGAAGGAGGCGTGGACCAGCGGAGCTCATTAACATACTGCAGCCGGAGGCCTGAAACGAAGCGTTTTGTGAGGAGCTGAGATGAGAGATTTTGAAAAGCTGATATTTAGGACCACAGATCACTTTAGGTCAGAATATCTGAATACAGTCTAGTTGGACATCTGGCAGCTGAATGACATCAAGTTAGAAATACAGAATATGGGACCTTTAAATTTGAATGAATGTATTGATATTCATAAATGCATGTTTATATATCAAAGTAAAAATAGAAATGTATAAATGTATAGAAATTTATAAACATAAATGTATATACAGTTCACGTATGATGCGTGAACTGTACTTCTCATAGATTTTTAGTAAACAGTCATGTGACACCATACACACATCCTATTGGCTGACGGCATCCTGAAGTGCGTTACGTTGAGTGAGTCTCTGACTTCCATGAGACACAAAAGTGCTTCAAACAGTCTATCAGAGTGTTTTAAAGGTAATACAGATAGAAGGTGGTTTAATGTCAGCAAAGGGGGGGTTCAGAAACGTTAAAGTTACCCTAAATAATAAGATAAATAGTTTGTCGCTCTATCACGGAATTCATTAATCGTGTGTGGTTCCTGGAACGCATTAACCACGAGGAACGAAGGATTACTGAATAAATGCATGAATATGTATAACAGTTTTACATATAAATGTATGTGTTATAGCAATGTGTACTCTATATTAATGTATAGTTTTATATAAAGGTATAGTTTTCAATAAGTGTATAGTTTTATATAAGTCTGTAGTTTTATGTGTGTCGTCACACTGCTCAGACTTTCCAAACATTAATCCTTTAGATCCGCATCGAGATGTCAGGAAGTTTAGATTTACCCCAACACAAATGTCTGTTGACATGATTAAGCGCTGTACAAATAAAACTTGAAACTTGATTGATTTAGGAAGTTAGAAAAAGCGACTGTTTTGAGGCTTTTTGTGGCTGAAGCTAACGCTAACTAGCAGTCAGCCGGTGGGCAGGAACGGTTTGGGTTGGTGGTGACGAGAGACGTGAACTCAGAGATGGAGCTCCAACAACGTTCCCTTCTTTTTGTTTGGGGAAAGCACTGACAGACATCCGACCGGCATCCGACCGGCATCCGTCCAGCCGCTCCTGGAATGTCTGGGGGAATAAATCCAGGCCTGGAGTCTTTCCACTGCCGTCGTCCACAAGTGGAAGACAAATATGTTCCTTGGCCGGCCGTTGTGCTCCAGAATGAGGCTTTTCTGATTGGTCATATGCAGGCAGGCTAATTAGCTTAAGAAGGTGATCTAGTTTTCTGCTGGACTGCCCCCCCCCACTCCCCAGCTCAGATTTCCCAGGTGCCTCTCTGTCTGCCAGAGGTAACAGAATAATGGCTGTGTTTGGACGTAGAAGCTCCCGCCCGTTTGGGGTGTTTTTAATAGATAACTATTAGAGATACTGGTGGCCCCCCGGGAGTCGCTGACCCTGAATAGCCTCTGCTGGCTTCAGTCGCTAATTAGCTGCGTGTTGTTTTTCAGGGGCCTCGCTCCTCTGCTGCGGGGGCTCCTGAGGCTTTGATTTCATGGCTCCGGTTTTGTTTTCACCTCCATCACAGAATGACAGCGATTTCCTGTGATGTCAGGACGCGCTAATAGCTGACGTTGCAGCGTCCGAACCGCCAGCGTCACGCCGCATCAGCTAGTATCTCCAGACGGACCCCCGTCTGCTCACAGGGGAGGGGGCTGCTGGACCCCTGGTGGTCCACTCAGCCCGGCCGTCACGGCCTTCGTGCTCAGAACCGGACTTCATTGTATGGCTCATCAGCTTTATTCCTCTGTAGTTGCCACAACTCTGCACATCTCCCTTGTTCTTAAAAATGGGCACCAGCACACTTCTCCTCCATTCCTCAGGCATCTTCTCACTATCTAAGATCCTGTTGAACAACCCAGTCAGAAACTCTACTCCCACCTCTCCTAGACACTTCCATACCTCTACAGGTATATCATCAGGACCGACTGCCTTTCCACTCTTCATCCTCTTCAATGCCCTCCTCACTTCATCCTGACTAATCTTTGCTACTTCCTGGTCCACAACAGTCACCTCTTCTAGTCTTTGTTCTCTCTCATTTTCCACGTTCATCAACTCTTCAAAGTACAGTGGTTCCTCTACTTACGAATGTCTCTACGTACAAAATTTTCTACTTACGAAATTTCTCTACTTACGAAAGAAATTTCGACTTATGTAATGTAAAAACACAGTATCGGCTGATACTTGAATCTCCCACAGGTTCCTGAAGGCAACATTCTCATAGCTGCTCTGCCATTGGCTATTACCTATTATGTATCTTCCTGGCATCCCATTGGCTAAGAGGGATGTCACTCCACCTCTGTGTGGAGCTAGATAGGTGTCTATACAGCGTCCTCGTCATTCGGCTCTCGACCCATGAGGTGTTCTGATAGTTTTACGTAAATATATTAACTTTTAGAGTATTCACTATGGACCCCAAGAAAGTGACGGAGAAAAGAGGAAAAGAAAAGACGAAGAAAAGAGTTTTTTTGTCCGAACAAACAAATCAAGAGATGATAGAAAAGCCTGAAAAAGGGATGCGTTTGGTTGATCTCTCCAAAGAATATGGCCGTAATGCATCTACAATCACCACGTTATTAAAACTAAAGGAAGTTTAAGGAGTTTAAGGCGTCGCGTGGGTGGTTGGAGAAGTTCAGGAGGAGGACTGGAATTCACTCTGTTGTTCATGGTGGGGCAAGAGGGCATGAACCAAAGAGGGCAAAAAACAATGAGGACAGCAGTTAAAAGGTAAATGACCGTCATTATTATTCTTTTTTCTTTGTTTTTTACGTTACACACAACTCTCATTTAAGTGTAATAATCTAATTGTAACATGTATTTGTTACATGTTTTGATGCATTTTTATGCTTTATAAAACATTTATGTTGGAATTTTGGAGGGCTTGGATCGGGTTAGGGCATTTGTATGGAAAACGTGTCTCTACTTACGAAATTTTCGACTTGCGTAATTTCTTCCAGAACCAATTAATTAAGTAGAGGTACCTCTGTACTCTTTCCATCTTCCCATCACACTACTGGCACCTGTCAATAGACTTCCATCCCTATCCTTAATCACCCTAACCTGCTGCACGTCCTTCCCATCTCTGTCTCTCTGTCTTGCCAACCGGTATAGATCAGTCTCTCCCTCCTTACTGTCCAACCTAGCATACAAGTCATCATAAGCTTCTTGTTTGGCCTTTGCTACCTCTACCTTCACCTTACGCTGCATCTCCCTGTACTCCTGTCTACTCTCCTCAGTCCTCTCAGTGTCCCACTTCTTCTTAGCTAACCTCTTTCTCTGTATACACTCCTGTACCTCCTCATTCCACCACCAAGTCTCCTTATCTACTTTCCTTCCAGATGACACACCAAGTACTCTCCTACCTGTCTCCCTGATCACATTAGCTGTAGTTGTCCAGTCATCTGGAAGCACCTCCTGACCACCCAGAGCCTGTCGTAACTCCTTCCTAAAAGTCCTGCAACACTCTTCCTTTTTCAGCTTCCACCATTTCGTCTTCTGCTCTGCCTTTGTCCTCTTCATCTTCCTCACCACCAGAGTCATCCTACACACCACCATCCTATGCTGTTTGGCTACACTCTCACCTACCACTACTTTACAGTCACTGATCTCCTTCAGGTTACACCGTCTACACCAGATGTAGTCTACCTGTGTGCTCCTACCTCCACTCTTATAGGTCACCCTATGTTCCTGCCTCTTCTTGACGAAAGTATTCACTACAGCCATTTCCATCCTTTTTGCAAAGTCAACTACCATCTGTCCTTCTGCGTTCCTCTCCTGGATACCAAACCTGCCCATCACCTCCTCATCACCTCTGTTTCCTGCACCAACATGTCCATTGAAGTCTGCTCCAATGACAACTCTCTCACTTCTAGGCATGCTCTGTATCACTTCATCAAGGTCCGACCAGAATTTCTCCTTCTCCTCCAGCTCACATCCTACCTGTGGAGCATACCCACTAACAACATTGAACATCACACCTTCTATATCTAGCACCATCATCATCACCATCATCATCATCATCATCATCATCATCATCATCATCACCATCAACACCATCATCACCATCATCATCACTATCATCATCATCATCACCATCATCATCATCATCATCACCATCATCACCATCGTCGTCACCATCATCGTTGTCCTTGTGGTCACATGACATGCTGAGTCGTGGTCCGTTAACTGAAGGTGTTTGTTCTGCTGGAGCCTTAAAGTCATCTTAACTGGAGCGCTTCCATACGTCTCCAGTGTTCCCAGTAGAACTGGTCTGAGATGGATGGGGGGGTCTGAGATGGATGGGGGGGTCTGAGATGGATGGGAGGGCAGTAGACCCAGAACACACAAATACCCCCTCCAGACGTCTCCTGTCGGCTGCAGTCTGAGTTACTGGTCCCAGAATCAAAGGCCACCGCCCCCGACCAGCAGCCTTCACAAACAGGGAGGGTTGGGGGGGTCGGGGGAAACAGAGGATCCAAGGGGGTTGGGGGAGCCAGGGAGGGTTCAGGGGGGAGCTGGGGGGGTCACTGTTTTCATCCCTTTATCAATAGGATTTTGCACTGTTGTAGTAAATAATAGAACGCATTCTGTTCCCCATGAATATCACCAGCCCCGCCCCAGCCCCGCCCTCCTCCTGGAGGGGGGGGTCTCCACGGTGATGACGGCGACCCGTTAGCGGCTATTAGCACAGCCATCCCAGCACGGCGGGGGAACATCTTGCAGGGTCGTTAACGCCGCCGCTCGTTACGGCGCCGCCCTAAATCCACACGGCGGCGCTGGGATGTTTTCCTGGCTGCTGCCATGGCAACGGGATCTCAGCTTGTCCGACTCAACTGGAAAAATGGCATCTTCAACAAAGCAGAGCTTTTCCTGAGCGACCAGAAACTAAAGCAGGAGACCTCCGGTCCACAGGGGGCGCCGGTCCTCCTGGACCGGGATGGGAGGAGGTCCAGACCAGCCTCAGGTCTGCCCTGACAGGAAGCTGCAGACTGGATTCTCCCCAACCACCACATCGGACCCGTCTGGAGGGGTCTGGGGCCATGGCACGAGTCCTCACGAGTTCACACCTCTCACGATGTTTGTCGTGACCCCTCCCACGATGTTTGTCGTGACTCCTCCCACAATGTTTGTCGTGACTCCTCCCACGATGTTTGTCGTGACTCCTCCCACGATGTTTGTCGTGACCCCTCCCACGATGTTTGTCGTGACTCCTCCCACGATGTTTGTCGTGACCCCTCCCACGTTTCCGTTGTTTCCTGCTTTCCCAGTCTAGAGGAAACCGCGTGACCCACTTCCTGTTTCTTCGACCTCGCGTGCTGTTCTTGTGTAAATGCCCCCGTCGGGGCAGCAGCGACCTGACTGGATCAGGGTCAGGTGGTCCTCAGTCCGGACCGGGACAGTTTTCCCTCCTGCGCCCCCCCCAACAGCTGATGTTATCTGTGTGGTTGATGCTGGTAACCGGGGGTGATGGTTCATCCGTCGGTCTTTAATCAGCGGCGGATCCAGAACCGGCGCCCCCCCTGACAGCTGGACCTCCACCGGGGGGTCACGGAGAGACAAACATCATCAGCTCCTCTTCGGCGCCCCCTTCTGGACGCTGGATCCTCGTCCCTGAGTTCACGTCCAGGACTCCGCCCCGTTGGCAGGTTGGTGTTGGGGGGGTGGGGTCAGAACCCGAACCCAGACCCGGTGCATTCGTACAGTTATGTACTGCTAATGCTAACGCTAACCTGAAGAATGTAGAAAACTGCTTCCACGCCGTCCAATCACAGCCCTGTATCAGTGATGACATCACTTTGAAGTGATGCCACCTGGTTGGAAGGGAGCGTCAGATGATCCGGGGGTGTGTGGATAAATCCAACGCCCCCGTCCACCTGAGCAGAATGGAGCTAACGCCACGGACAGATTCAGAGTGGGGGGGTCCTGAGGGAGTGGGGGGGGTCCTGGGGGGTATTATGTTACACACAAACTGTCCTCTGTGGGACACTTGGGTGGAAATGTCCCCCCAGGGAGCAATCAGACCGACTCCAGCCCCCCCCATTCTTCAGACCTCTGGAATGAGTTGAGGCCCAATCCTAGCACATCGTACCTGCCCCCCCACTACCACTGGAACCCCCCACCCGGCTTGGTTACACTGATTGATTTCTGATGAACATTTTCCTTCACAGCATCGTCATCTGGGGGGGGGGGATAGAACCAGAGCAGGACAGACCGGGCAGCTTCAGACCTCTTCCTGGGGGGGTCAGAGCGGCGGCGCCGGTGGAGGATGAGTCACTGACGCGCCGAAGCCACGTGGACCCTGACCCCCCCCGGCGTCCTGATCCATGGAGGTGAGCTGGGAAGCGCCTGGGTGGCAGGGCGACGGGGGGGGGCCTCCCCGGCTGGCGCCGGTAATTTTACCTTCCCATTCATCAGCCAGAGATATTAATAATAACACACATCTGGATCCACTTTACTGTCTGCCCCCCCTGCCCCCACCCCACTGCCCCCCCACCCCACCGCCCCCCTCTCCAGATCTCATTGCTCCAGTTGTCAGGCCCCTGAAACAAACGGGGATGGGGTCGTCTGGTGGAACCTGAAGGCATCATGCCGCTTCAGGCCGACGCCCCCTTCAGGCCGACGCCCACTTCACCACCAGGACCAGCAGAGCTGAAGGCCTCAGCTTCCTCTTCATCACCCTGTGATGTCATCACCCTGTGATGTCATCACCCTGTGATGTCATCACCCCGTGATGTCATCACCCTGTGATGTCACACCTGATGCCCAGATGGAAGGGTGGAGAACACGTGGCTCCGCCCAGCCTCTATCTGGACCCGCCTCAAATCGAACTCCCTCGCCCCCGTCTGTAGCCCCCGTCTGTAGCCCCCGTCTGTTGCCCCCGTCTGTAGCCCCCGTCTGTTGCCCCCATCTGTTGCCCCCATCTGTAGAGTCCATCTGTAGCTCCCGTCTGTTGCCCTCGTCTGTAGCCCCCATATGTTGCCCCCATATGTTGCCCCCATCTGTTGCCCCCATCTGTAGCCCCCGTCTGTTGCCACAATCTGTTGCCCCCGTCTGTTGCCCCCATATGTTGCCCCCGTCTGCAGCCCCCGTCTGTTGCCCCCGTCCGCTGACCTGTTGGCGCGGCGCTGGAGTGAACCCTCCTGCTGCGCTGTCTGGGGGCGGAGCCTGCTGCTGGCGGCCAGGCTTGGCGTGGCGCCGCTGCCCGGCCCCCGCCGGTGGCAGCAGGTGACAGAGGCCTGCTGTGTGGAGCTGCCCCCTCCCGTAGGAACACTTGCTTCATCGGCCCCCCAGCCGTGTGCAGACAGACGGACGGACGGGGCATCACTCGTCTCTGGAGGGGCCGATGATGTCACACAGCCGGCCTGTTCGGCCCCCGCCGTCAAAGAGCTCCTTCATGAGAGCCCAGCGCCGCTCTTTTTCCATGAGGGAGGGGGCTACCTCCCAGCAAGCGCCGCCGCCACAAACAACCTGCTGAGAGCCCCCCCCAGCCCTCTGGGGCAGAAGTAAACACCGGCCAATTAGGACTCTTATTCTTGGACCGGGTCGGGCCCCACCCGTCAGGACAGACATGACACCAGGGCGGCGCTCTAGGCCCCGCCCCCCGGGCGTCCGGCGACGGCGGACGTCGCCTGCGATGGTCGGCGTCCCGCCGCTGGAACAATAGCCCCACTGTGGCCCCGGGGCGGGGGCCAGGGATCCACGGAGGACAGGCGTCCTGATTTATGGGGTGTGAAGTGGAGCTGAGAGTCTGCCCCGGGCGGGGTGGGGGTGGGGCGTGGGGGGGCTGTGGGACAAACAGCCGTCTGTGTTGGAGGGGCTGCAGACCCAGGAGCTCCTGTCCCCCACCGCCGCTCGCTGGTGATCTGGACCCATCCAGCCGTGTGGGGCTCATCGCCCCCGCTAGCTGCTGTACACACCCCGCTAAACGCCCCACTAGCTGCTGCACACACCCCGCTAAACGCCCCGCTAGCTGCTGTACACACCCCGCTAAACGCCCCGCTAGCTGCTGTACACACCCCGCTAAACGCCCCACTAGCTGCTGCACACACCCCGCTAAACGCCCCGCTAGCTGCTGTACACACCCCGCTAAACGCCCCGCTAGCTGCTGTACACACCCCGCTAAACGCCCCGCTAGCTGCTGTACACACCCCGCTAAACGCCCCGCTAGTTGCTGTACACACCCCGCTAAACGCCCCGCTAGCTGCTGTACACACCCCGCTAAACGCCCCACTAGCTGCTGCACACACCCCGCTAAATGCCCTACTAGCTGCTGCACACACCCCGCTAAATGCCCCGCTACACGCCCCGCTAGCTGCTGCACACGCCCCGCTAGCTGCTGCACATGCCCTGCTAAACGCCCCGCTAGCTGCTGCACATGCCCCGCTAGCTGCTGCACATGCCCTGCTAAACGCCCCGCTAGCTGCTGCACCCGCCCCGCTAACTGCTGCACATGCCCTGCTAAACGCCCCACTAGCTGCTGCACACGCCCCGCTAGCTGCTGCACATGCCCCGCTTAACGCCCCGCTAGCTGCTGCACATGCCCTGCTAAACGCCCCGCTAGCTGCTGCACTCGCCCCGCTAACTGCTGCACATGCCCTGCTAAACGCCCCGCTAGCTGCTGCACTCGCCCCGCTAACTGCTGCACATGCCCTGCTAAACGCCCCACTAGCTGCTGCACACGCCCCGCTAGCTGCTGCACATGCCCCGCTTAACGCCCCGCTAGCTGCTGCACATGCCCTGCTAAACGCCCCGCTAGCTGCTGCACTCGCCCCGCTAACTGCTGCACATGCCCCGCTTAACGCCCCGCTAGCTGCTGCACATGCCCCTCTAGCTGCTGCACACACCCCGCTAAACGCCCCGCTAGCTGCTGTACACACCCCGCTAAACGCCCCGCTAGCTGCTGCACACGCCCCGCTAGCTGCTGCACATGCCCCGCTTAACGCCCCGCTAGCTGCTGCACATGCCCTGCTAAACGCCCCGCTAGCTGCTGCACTCGCCCCGCTAACTGCTGCACATGCCCTGCTAAACGCCCCGCTAGCTGCTGCACTCGCCCCGCTAACTGCTGCACATGCCCTGCTAAACGCCCCACTAGCTGCTGCACACGCCCCGCTAGCTGCTGCACATGCCCCGCTTAACGCCCCGCTAGCTGCTGCACATGCCCTGCTAAACGCCCCGCTAGCTGCTGCACTCGCCCCGCTAACTGCTGCACATGCCCCGCTTAACGCCCCGCTAGCTGCTGCACATGCCCCTCTAGCTGCTGCACACACCCCGCTAAACGCCCCGCTAAATGCCCCGCTCTGCACTGTCTGCGCCGCCTGTCGGGTGTCCGTTCGGTCACCCGGCGGCTGACGGGGCGTCAACTTGTCCATCAGAAAAACAAGGATTCACTTTGATACGCAGGGAAGTAATGGCTGGGGCGGGGCAGGGGGCGGGGCAGGGGGCGGGGCATGAGGCGGGACAGGGGGCGGGTCACCAGGTGGATATTAGACTTCTGCTCATGGACAAAAGAGGAGATCAAACCAACAGAGGTTCTGACACGGGGGGGGGTTCTGGAGAACGTGATGATGGGGGTTTTTTGTTAACGGGGGGTTCTGATAATGGGGGGGTTCTGCTAACGGGGAGGTTTCTGTTAACAGGGGGTTCTGGAGACCGTGATGATGGGGGGTCAGAGCTGCTAACTGGGTCGTTCCTGAGGTGGATCTGGTCCTGGTCCTGGTCCTGGTCCTGGTCCTGGTCCTGGTCCTGGTCCTGGGGCTGGGGCTGGTCCTGGTCCTGGGGCTGGGGCTGGTCGGTGTTCGATCTGTAGAAACTTTATTTAAACCGCCTGAAGAGACGGTTCTGATTCACCTGGAAGAAAATCCATTGAAGTGACGTCATGACAACGGAGTCCCAGAGGATTCTGGGAGTTGGTCTCACGTTTGAATCGTGATGGTTTCTGTTAACGGGGGTGTCTGCTAACGGGGGGGGTTCTGCTAACGGGGCTGTCTGCTAACGGGGGGGGGGATTCTGTTAACGGGGGGGGTTCTGCTAATGGGGGGGGTTCTGCTAACGGGGCTGTCTGCTAACGGGGGGGGGGGTTCTGTTTATGGGGGGGATTCTGTTAACGGGGGGGTTCTGTTAACGGGGGGGATTCTGTTAACGGGGGGTTTTCTGTCAATGGGGGCGATTCTGTTAACGGGGCTGTCTGCTAACGGGGGGGGGGTTTCTGTTAATGGGGGGGTTCTGTTAACGGGGGGGGGGGGTTCTGCTAATGGGGGGGTTCTGCTAACGGGGGGGATTCTGTTAACGGGGCTGTCTGCTAACGGGGGGGGGGTTTCTGTTAATGGGGGGGTTCTGCTAATGGGGGGGATTCTGTTAACGGGGGGATTCTGTTAAAGGGGGGGTTCTGCTAACGGGGGGGGGGGGGTTCTGCTAATGGGGGGGTTCTGCTAACGGGGGGGATTCTGTTAACGGGGCTGTCTGCTAACGGGGGGGGGTTTCTGTTAATGGGGGGGTTCTGCTAATGGGGGGGATTCTGTTAACGGGGGGGTTTTCTGTTAACGGGGGGGATTCTGTTAACAGGGGGTTTCTGTTAACGGGGGGGGATTGTTAATGGGGGGGTTCTGTTAACGGGGGGGTTTCTGTTAACGGGGGGGATTCTGTTAACAGGGGGTTCTGCTAACGGGGGGTTCTGCTAACGGGGGGTTCTGCTAACGGGGTGCATCTGCTGACAGGATAGGAAGGCAGACGAGGGTCAGGGTCATGACCTTTGAACCCTGTTCCTCCTGAACATCAGGTGAGGACGATGGGCGGGGCTTCTGCTCCATCTCCAGGAGCTCATCCTGTGTCATTACTGCTGCAGCCCATATTAGTCATTAGTCGTAGCCATGGTTACCATGGTGACAACTGTAACAGACGTTTTTTCTTCCTGTAGGCGGGGCTCACCTGCAAACAACAACTTAGAGCTGATTGGATCTGATTGACGACAGGTCTGCGTGGTGATTGGTCCACCAACAGGTGGGCGTGTCCCAAGACTCACCTGAATTAAACGGAGGAGAATTTTAAAGAAGAAAACGGAATTTTATCTCTTGTTTCTGGTCTGGTTCTGAACCGTGTTTAGTTCTAAATGGATTCTCTCCTCCACACGCGTGTGAGTCACTGACACGTGTGGAGACGCCTTGGTCACATGACCACCTTTTTAAAGGGGCCGCTCCGGCTTGGTCACATGACCACCTTCTTAAAGAGGCCGTTCCGGCCACTAACACAGAATACACGTTGGTGTGACGTCAGGAGAACGCTGCCAATAAAGTTGATACAAACTGGATTCATGTTTAGTACTCCAGTTAGAATGAAGCAGTTTAATGCTGGTCCTGTTTTATTTTGACGCGTTTACACGCCACACCTTACAGGACGGTCCATTAACCGGTTCCTGGCATCAAACCGGTACCCGACATTAAACCGGTTCCTTGCATTAAACCGGTTCCCGACGTTAAACCGGTGTTAAACCGGCGTGAAACCAGTTCCTGGTGTTAAACCGGTTCCCGACGTTAAACCGGTCCCTGACATTTAAACCGGCTCCCGACGTTAAACCGGTTCCCAACGTTAAACCGGCGTTAAACCAGTTCCTGGCGTTAAACCAGTACCCGACATTAAACCGGTTCCTGGCGTTAAACCGGTTCCCAACGTTAAACTGGTTCCCGGCGTTAAACCGGTTCCCGGCGTTAAACCGGTTCCCGACGTTAAACCAACGTTAAACCGGTGTTAAACCGGCGTGAAACCAGTTCCTGGCGTTAAACCGGTTCCTGGCGTTAAACCGGTACCCGAAGTTAAACCGGTTCCTGGCGTTAAACCGGTTCCCAACGTTAAACTGGTTCCCGGCGTTAAACCGGTTCCCGGCGTTAAACCGGTTCCCGGCGTTAAACCGGTTCCCAACGTTAAACCGGTGTTAAACCGGCGTGAAACCAGTTCCTGGCGTTAAACCGGTTCCTGGCGTTAAACCGGTACCCGACGTTAAACCGGTTCCTGACGTTAAACCGGTTCCTGATGTTAAACCGGTTCCCGACGTTAAACCGGCATTAAACCGGTTCTCGACATTAAACCGGTTCCTGACGTAGAACCGGTTCCCGGCGTTAAACCGATGTTAAACCGGCGTTAAACCGGTTCCCAACGTTAAACTGGTTCCCGGCGTTAAACCGGTTCCCGGCGTTAAACCGGTTCCCGACGTTAAACCAACGTTAAACCGGTGTTAAACCGGCGTGAAACCAGTTCCTGGCGTTAAACCGGTTCCTGGCGTTAAACCGGTACCCGAAGTTAAACCGGTTCCTGGCGTTAAACCGGTTCCCAACGTTAAACTGGTTCCCGGCGTTAAACCGGTTCCCGGCGTTAAACCGGTTCCCAACGTTAAACCGGTGTTAAACCGGCGTGAAACCAGTTCCTGGCGTTAAACCGGTTCCTGGCGTTAAACCGGTACCCGACGTTAAACCAGTTCCTGGCGTTAAACCGGTTCCTGGCGTTAAACCGGTACCCGACGTTAAACCGGTTCCTGACGTTAAACCGGTTCCTGATGTTAAACCGGTTCCCGACGTTAAACCGGCATTAAACCGGTTCTCGACATTAAACCGGTTCCTGACGTAGAACCGGTTCCCGGCGTTAAACCGATGTTAAACCGGCGTTAAACCGGTTCCCGACGTTAAACCGACGTTAAACTGACGTTAAACGGACGTTAAACCGGTTCCCGACATTAAAACAGGTTCCCGGCGTTAAACCGACGTTAAACCGGTTCCCGACGTTAAACCGGAGTTAAACCGGCGTTAAACCGGTTCCTTCCAGGATTCTTCAGCATGGGGGGGTGGGGGGCACATTCAAGTATGAAGAGCCGACAGGGGACGTCTCCTTCCCCTGCGCGCCCCGCCCCCTTCGGGGGGGGGTCTCGGGGATCTCCTCCAAACCCACATCCCGGTGGGACGCGGGTGACGTCACGCTCCGTGTGAGGATATAACGGCGGCGGCGCGAGCCGCTCGGTGCTTTTCCCTGAGTCCCGGGAGCGTGATGCCCCCCCCCGGAGGCACCGGAGCTGCGCCGCCCGCCCCCAGAGACTAGCTCCCCCCACGGGGGCGTCACGGGCCGCTGAGCCCCGGAGCTGCACACGGTTCGGCTCGCGCGTCATTACGCACCGGCAGCGGCCGTTAACGGAAACCCGCGCGCCCCGACCCGCCGCCGGAGCGCGCGCCATGGCCCCCCCCCGGCCCGTGGCCGCGCGCCTCCTCCTGCTGCTGTCCGTCGGGCTGCTGGCGCCCCGGGGGGGCTCCCAGCACTACTACCTCCTGCGCCCCATCCCGAGCGACGGGCTCCCGCTGCTGGACCTGAAGGAGGACCCGGACCCGGAGCTGGACCCCCGGGACCGGGACCTGAACGAGACTGAGCTCCGGAGCGTCCTGGGGGACTTCGACAGCCGCTTCCTGTCCGTGACCCCCCCGACGGAGGACCGCTTCACCGGCGGCGACGAGCCGGACGAGCCGGAGGCGCCGCCGCCCGGGGGGCCCCCCCCGCCGCTCCCGAAGGAGTTCCGGTCGGTGGAGTTCGACGTCCCGTTCGGCCGGAAGCTGAAGCCGAACCGGAAGCTGAAGCGGCGGCTGCAGCAGTGGCTGTGGGCGCGCTCCCTGTGCCCGGTGGCGCGTGCCTGGACCGACCTGGGGGCGCGCTTCTGGCCCCGGTTCCTGCGGGGGGGCAGCTGCCTCAGCAAGAGGTCGTGCTCGGTCCCGGAGGGGATGGTGTGCCGGCCCGCCGCCGCCGCCCACCTGACGGTGCTCCGGTGGAGGTGCGTGCAGAGGAGGGCGGGGCTGAGGTGCGCCTGGATCCCGGTGCAGTACCCGGTCATCACGGACTGCAAGTGCGCCTGCGCGGGCTGAAGACCCGGTCCGGTCCCGGTGCTGTACACTCGGTATCATGTGTGACGTCATTCGTGGACAGTCTCGTGCATTGATGGAGACATGGCGCGCGAGTCGCGCGTGGCCTAACCCTGGATGAAACGATGACGTCAGAGGCGGTTTACCGGAGACCGGTCCGGTGTTTATTTATTCTTTATATCCGTTCAATAAACCGACAGTTAAACCGTCTCTCTCTGCTTCTTTCACCCGCCGGGGGGGTCACGTCATCGGTCACGTGTTAACGATGCTGCCGTGATCGATCGGTGATCGGGAGATCGATAGGTGATCGATCGATCACCAGAGTTTCAGCCTCCTGATGAAGAGGAGCAGAGGAGCCGGTCCACCCAGCTGGGACGGGTCAGAGGTCAGAGGTCTCCAGACCAACAGAGACGTTTCTACAGTGGACCCTCTTCTACGTCCTCATCCGGGAGACAAACAGATCAAACTGGGTCGCTCCTGAGGCGGATCTGGTCCTGGTCCTGGTCCTGGTCCCGGTCCTGGTTCTGGGGCTGGTCGGTGTTCAATCTGTAGAAACTTTATTTAAACCGCCTGAAGAGACGGTTCTGATTCACCTGGAAGAAAATCCATTGAAGTGACGTCATGACAACGGAGTCCCAGAGGATTCTGGGAGTTGGTCTCACGTTTGAATCGTGATGGTTTGATGACATCACCGCTGAAACTGAAGTTAATGTAATTATAGATTAATAAACATCTCATGATGCGTTTAGGAGCCTCTGAAGAGAGTTACTGTCAGTCCAATAAAACATTCAATTATATCCAGTTATTTTTATTATTAATGTCATACTTTCACTTCAGATCGTATTATAAATTATTAATATTACAATTACATATTAATATTATATACAAGAATATACTTATACATTTCATATATACTATTATGTCTATGCATCCCCCTGTGGTACGGCGCCTGCACCGTTTCCTGACCCTGCAGCGCATCGTGAGAGCAGCTGAAAGATCACTGGTGTCTCCCCCTTCCCTCAGACATTTATAACACCCCCTCACCCACAAAGCCATCAGCATTGCAGGTGACCCCCCCCCCCACAGCACCTGACTACCTCCCCCCCCCCCCGTCAACTCAGGGACTGGTCAAACGTCACTTCCCTATGAGATTAGAGAGTATAGAGATGTTAACCATCCCTTGTGTTTCGTCTTACACTTCGTGTTGTACTGCCTGTTGTACTGCCTGTTGTACTGCCTGTTGTACTGCCTGTTGTACTGCCTGTTGTACTGCCTGTTGTACTGCCTGTTGTACTGCCTGTTGTACTGTCTGTTGTACTGCCTGTTGTACTGCCTGTTGACCTGCCTGTTGTACTGTCTGTTGACCTGCCTGTTGACCTGCCTGTTGTACTGCCTGTTGTACTGCCTGTTGTACTGTCTGTTGTACTGCCTGTTGTACTGCCTGTTGACCTGCCTGTTGTACTGTCTGTTGTACTGCCTGTTGACCTGCCTGTTGTACTGCCTGTTGTACTGTCTGTTGAACTGCCTGTTGTACTGCCTGTTGACCTGCCTGTTGTACTGCCTGTTGACCTGCCTGTTGACCTGCCTGTTGTACTGCCTGTTGTACTGCCTGTTGTACTGTCTGTTGTACTGCCTGTTGTACTGCCTGTTGACCTGCCTGTTGTACTGTCTGTTGTACTGCCTGTTGACCTGCCTGTTGTACTGCCTGTTGTACTGCCTGTTGTACTGCCTGTTGTACTGTCTGTTGTACTGCCTGTTGACCTGCCTGTTGTACTGCCTGTTGTACTGCCTGTTGTACTGCCTGTTGTACTGTCTGTTGTACTGCCTGTTGACCTGCCTGTTGTACTGCCTGTTGTACTGCCTGTTGTACTGTCTGTTGTACTGCCTGTTGTACTGCCTGTTGACCTGCCTGTTGTACTGCCTGTTGTACTGCCTGTTGTACTGTCTGTTGTACTGCCTGTTGTACTGCCTGTTGTACTGTCTGTTGTACTGCCTGTTGACCTGCCTGTTGTACTGCCTGTTGACCTGCCTGTTGTACTGCCTGTTGACCTGCCTGTTGTACTGCCTGTTGTACTGTCTGTTGTACTGCCTGTTGTACTGCCTGTTGACCTGCCTGTTGTACTGCCTGTTGTACTGCCTGTTGTACTGCCTGTTGTACTGCCTGTTGACCTGCCTGTTGTACTGCCTGTTGTACTGTCTGTTGTACTGCCTGTTGTACTGCCTGTTGACCTGCCTGTTGTACTGCCTGTTGTACTGCCTGTCTACCCTAGGTCAGTACATACAGTACTGATTTCATCAGTACTGTATGTCGTGTATAGATGGTACACTTGACAATAAAGCTGACTATGTAAATATTCTTTTTACATATTCCTTTACATATGTATCATATAAATGTAAAATATATCCTAGAATTGTAATTATTCTAGTTGTATATGATATACAGTATATTATTTGAAAAATATGGAGGCGTGCTATTTCCACACTCTTACTGCTGTAAATCTAATTATAATGCTAATGATGGCATTATGCTAATTATAAAGAATTTTTTTTTTTTTAAATTTTATATACTGGTTTGATCCCCGAAGGGAAATTAAGAAAGAACACACACTCTAGCTACTGATTACAAACGCATGCATACATGTGAGTACAGGCCCCTGTATCACACACACACACACACACACACACAAGGGGGCCTGTAGGCATGCAGGGGGGGTAGAGTGGCAGGCAGCTCCTTCTTGGTGCGCCTCAAAAGAAACACATAATTTAAAAAAATCTTTACATACATATTACAAATACATATTATACATGTTATAAAGCAAGGCAGGCTCTTAGGTGGATCAAACACTCAATGAGCCCAGAAGGATCCGCCCAGGCTGCTTTTTCTTTTCCATGTATTTGCTCTGTATTTCCATTCATAGGGTAGATTCAGTTGAGTTCCTTTAGTTCTGTTGGGTTCTTTTGGTTCTGACGGGTTCTGTTGGGTTTCACCTTGACAAACTTATTCGGGATTAGACAGGATGGCGGCGTGTGGACTCGCAGCGGCGCCTCTCCCTCTAGAGCGGTTCTTTCCTCTTGTTCTGCCTGTGGGTCAGAGAGGACTGCATGTCGTGTACATACGGTCCATCTGACAGCAGAGCTGGCTGTGGCCATAACACACATGACGGTGTAGTGTGGACCGGGTCAGCGTGTTCTGGCTGTGGCCATAACACACATGACGGTGTAGTGTGGACCGGGTCAGCGTGTTCTGGCTGTGGCCATAACACACATGACGGTGTAGTGTGGACCGGGTCAGCGTGTTCTGGCTGTGGCCATAACACACATGTAGGTGTAGTGTGGACCGGGTCAGCGTGTTCTGGCTGTGGCCATAACACACATGACGGTGTAGTGTGGACCGGGTCAGCGTGTTCTGGCTGTGGCCATAACACACATGACGGTGTAGTGTGGACCGGGTCAGCGTGTTCTGGCTGTGGCCATAACACACATGACGGTGTAGTGTGGACCGGGTCAGCGTGTTCTGGCTGTGGCCATAACACACATGACGGTGTAGTGTGGACCGGGTCAGCGTGTTCTGGCTGGTGGTTCTGAGCCAGTGGAGCTGACACCAATGACTAGAAACCAAGAGTCAGTAGGACTTGTGACCAGTGTGTGTGTGTGTGTGTGTGTGTGTGTGTGTGTGTTAGAACCAACTAAGTAGCGTTCACACGGACTAACCAATCAGAAACGTCCTGCTGCAGCCGCACCGTCGGTGTTTCTTTAGGAGCTTCTGGGTCCGACTCAGGGTCATAGATGTACGCCGACACGACGGGTCCTCCAAACGCCATAATGCTAACAAACGTAACGCCGGTCAGTGTCCCGTTAGCCTAACGCTCTACGTCAGAGGGGCGTGGCCCAGGTGAAGGAGGCGTGGACCAGCGGAGCTCATTAACATACTGCAGCCGGAGGCCTGAAACGAAGCGTTTTGTGAGGAGCTGAGATGAGAGATTCTGAAAAGCTGATATTTAGGACCACAGATCACTTTAGGTCAGAATATCTGAATACAGTCTAGTTGGACATCTGGCAGCTGAATGACATCAAGTTAGAAACACAGAATATGGGACCTTTAAATATATGTATAAATATATAATTCTCCACTGGGTTATAATCTGGGCCAACATGGGTCACTGTTCTATTTTTAGATTAGAGAGGTTTTATCCAATCACAATTCAGACACGTTTACCAACCCTAGTCTCCAGTCCTGATCAGAACCCATCCAGAACCTGACCAGAATACAACCAGAATCCAACCAGAACCCGACCAGAACCTGACCAGAATTCAACCAGAATCCAACCAGAACCCAACCTGAATACAACCAGAACCCGACCAGAACCTGACCAGAATTCAACCAGAATCCAACCAGAATCCAACCAGAACCCAACCGGAATACAAATACAACCCGACCAGAACCTGACCAGAATTCAACCAGAATTCAACCAGAATCCAACCAGAATACAACCAGAACCCGACCGGAATACAACCAGAACCCGACCGGAATCCAACCAGAATCCAACCAGAACCCGACCAGAATACAACCAGAATCCAACCAGAACCTGACCAAAATTCAACCAGAATCCAACCAGAACCCGACCGGAATACAACCACAACCCAACCAGAATCCAAGGAGAACCTGACCGGAATACAACCATAATACAACCAGAACCCGACAACCAAATCGGACTGAAACTGTTGGTTTTTATTGTTGGTGTCTGTAACATAAATCTGGAATATCACGATTACATCTGTTCCATCTAATTGTGTTGTTTCCTCTGTAGGCTCGTCTGGCCTTGAGCAGTACTGACGACGTTAAGACTCTGATGTCTGACCCATATTTAACCAACAACACTCAGTGTCTGCAGATTCTAGAGGACGTCTTCGCCTCAAACGTCAGCTGTCCGATGCCACACCGCCCATTTCTCTCTGACCTCGCTGCTCGTCCTCGTTTACCTAACGCCATCATTTTTGTTATTGGGGGCTGGAGCACCAATGGTAACATAACTAACATCACCCAGGTTTACGATGTCCGTGCTGATCGCTGGTTGGACGTTACAGACCATTAGGAAAACGGTCGTTGCTTCCATGACACTGTCTACCACGATGGGTTCATCTACTGCATTGGTGGCTATGATGGGTACAGGAAGATACAGGAAGTCAATCCACAGGTACAGGAAGTCATTACACAGATACAGGAAGTCATTACACAGATACAGGAAGTCATTACACAGATACAGGAAGTCATTACACAGATACAGGAAGTCATTACACAGATACAAGAAGTCATTACACAGATACAGGAAGTCATTACACAGATACAGGAAGTCAATCCACAGGTACAGGAAGTCATTACACAGGTACAGGAAGTCATTACACAGATACAGGAAGTCATTACACAGATAAAGGAAGTCATTCCACAGATACAGGAAGTCATTACACAGATACAGGAAGTCATTACACAGGGACAGGAAGTCATTCCACAGGTACAGGAAGTCATTACACAGGTACAGGAAGTCATTACACAGATACAGGAAGTCATTACACAGGGACAGGAAGTCATTCCACAGGTACAGGAAGTCATTACACAGGTACAGGAAGTCATTCCACAGATACAGGAAGTCATTCCACAGGAACAGGAAGTCATTCAACATGAAAAAAAATTAAAAAAATTTTGTAGACCAACTGGAGTAAAACAACAACATTTTTAGACCAGTTAAGACCAAACCCTAACCCTAACCCCTAACCCTAACCCTAACCCCTAACCCTAACCCCTAACCCCTAACCCTAACCCCTAACCCTAACCCCTAACCCCTAACCCTAACCCTAACCCCTAACCCCTAACCCCTAACTCTAACCCCTAACCCCTAACCCTAACCCCTAACCCTAACCCTAACCCCTAACCCCAACCCCAAACCCAACCCCAACCCCTAACCCTAACCCTTGGATCTGCTGGCTCGTTGGCATAAAGTTTCACAATGACTGGAGAGAGACCCCCCTCCAGAGGCGCTAGCGGCAGCTACGTTAGCCGGTCATGGGTCCGGCTAGCAACAAACAGAGGCTGGTCTGTCCCCCGGGGGAGCGGGGCTAGGGGGGCAGGGCTAGGGGGCGGGGCTCATCGCACCCAGTTGGGCTTGTAAACACACCGTTCTGACATTCTGTCGTTATGCTTGATGTAAATGTTCAGCTCAGTAGTCGGCTTGTCTTTAACAGGAACAAATAATTACATTTTAAGGTTACCTGGGTGCTTTTACACCTACAGCTAATTAAATTCAATAAGAAAAAGTAAAAACTTTTTTTTTTGTCATTTGGTTTTGTGAGGAGTTCTGTTATTAATAAAACATTTCTAAATTTAAAAGTCAAATCGGACTGAAACTGTTGGTTTTTATTGTTGGTGTCTGTAACATAAATCTGGAATATCACGATTACATCTGTTCCATCTAATTGTGTTGTTTCCTCTGTAGGCTCGTCTGGCCTTGAGCAGTACTGACGACGTTAAGACTCTGATGTCTGACCCATATTTAACCAACAACACTCAGTGTCTGCAGATTCTAGAGGACGTCTTCGCCTCAAACGTCAGCTGTCCGATGCCACACCGCCCATTTCTCTCTGACCTCGCTGCTCGTCCTCGTTTACCTAACGCCATCATTTTTGTTATTGGGGGCTGGAGCACCAATGGTAACATAACTAACATCACCCAGGTTTACGATGTCCGTGCTGATCGCTGGTTGGACGTTACAGACCATTAGGAAAACGGTCGTTGCTTCCATGACACTGTCTACCACGATGGGTTCATCTACTGCATTGGTGGCTATGATGGGTACAGGAAGATACAGGAAGTCAATCCACAGGTACAGGAAGTCATTACACAGATACAGGAAGTCATTACACAGATACAGGAAGTCATTACACAGATACAGGAAGTCATTACACAGATACAGGAAGTCATTACACAGATACAAGAAGTCATTACACAGATACAGGAAGTCATTACACAGATACAGGAAGTCAATCCACAGGTACAGGAAGTCATTACACAGGTACAGGAAGTCATTACACAGATACAGGAAGTCATTACACAGATAAAGGAAGTCATTCCACAGATACAGGAAGTCATTACACAGATACAGGAAGTCATTACACAGGGACAGGAAGTCATTCCACAGGTACAGGAAGTCATTACACAGGTACAGGAAGTCAATCCACAGATACAGGAAGTCATTCCACAGATACAGGAAGTCATTCCACAGGAACAGGAAGTCATTCAACATGAAAAAAAATTAAAAAATTTTTGTAGACCAACTGGAGTAAAACAACAACATTTTTAGACCAGTTAAGACCAAACCCTAACCCTAACCCCTAACCCTAACCCTAACCCTAACCCCTAACCCTAACCCCTAACCCCTAACCCTAACCCCTAACCCTAACCCCTAACCCCTAACCCTAACCCCTAACCCCTAACCCCTAACTCTAACCCCTAACCCCTAACCCTAACCCCTAACCCTAACCCTAACCCCTAACCCCAACCCCAAACCCAACCCCAACCCCTAACCCTAACCCTTGGATCTGCTGGCTCGTTGGCATAAAGTTTCACAATGACTGGAGAGAGACCCCCCTCCAGAGGCGCTAGCGGCAGCTACGTTAGCCGGTCATGGGTCCGGCTAGCAACAAACAGAGGCTGGTCTGTCCCCCGGGGGAGCGGGGCTAGGGGGGCAGGGCTAGGGGGCGGGGCTCATCGCACCCAGTTGGGCTTGTAAACACACCGTTCTGACATTCTGTCGTTATGCTTGATGTAAATGTTCAGCTCAGTAGTCGGCTTGTCTTTAACAGGAACAAATAATTACATTTTAAGGTTACCTGGGTGCTTTTACACCTACAGCTAATTAAATTCAATAAGAAAAAGTAAAAACTTTTTTTTTTGTCATTTAGTTTTGTGAGGAGTTCTGTTATTAATAAAACATTTCTAAATTTAAAAGTCAAATCGGACTGAAACTGTTGGTTTTTATTGTTGGTGTCTGTAACATAAATCTGGAATATCACGATTACATCTGTTCCATCTAATTGTGTTGTTTCCTCTGTAGGCTCGTCTGGCCTTGAGCAGTACTGACGACGTTAAGACTCTGATGTCTGACCCATATTTAACCAACAACACTCAGTGTCTGCAGATTCTAGAGGACGTCTTCGCCTCAAACGTCAGCTGTCCGATGCCACACCGCCCATTTCTCTCTGACCTCGCTGCTCGTCCTCGTTTACCTAACGCCATCATTTTTGTTATTGGGGGCTGGAGCACCAATGGTAACATAACTAACATCACCCAGGTTTACGATGTCCGTGCTGATCGCTGGTTGGACGTTACAGACCATTAGGAAAACGGTCGTTGCTTCCATGACACTGTCTACCACGATGGGTTCATCTACTGCATTGGTGGCTATGATGGGTACAGGAAGATACAGGAAGTCAATCCACAGGTACAGGAAGTCATTACACAGATACAGGAAGTCATTACACAGATACAGGAAGTCATTACACAGATACAGGAAGTCATTACACAGATACAGGAAGTCATTACACAGATACAAGAAGTCATTACACAGATACAGGAAGTCATTACACAGATACAGGAAGTCAATCCACAGGTACAGGAAGTCATTACACAGATACAGGAAGTCATTACACAGATAAAGGAAGTCATTCCACAGATACAGGAAGTCATTACACAGATACAGGAAGTCATTACACAGGGACAGGAAGTCATTCCACAGGTACAGGAAGTCATTACACAGGTACAGGAAGTCAATCCACAGATACAGGAAGTCATTCCACAGATACAGGAAGTCATTCCACAGGAACAGGAAGTCATTCAACATGAAAAAAAATTAAAAAATTTTTGTAGACCAACTGGAGTAAAACAACAACATTTTTAGACCAGTTAAGACCAAACCCTAACCCTAACCCTAACCCCTAACCCTAACCCCTAACCCTAACCCCTAACCCCTAACCCTAACCCCTAACCCCTAACCCTAACCCCTAACCCTAACCCCTAACCCCTAACCCTAACCCTAACCCCTAACCCCTAACCCCTAACTCTAACCCCTAACCCCTAACCCTA